>NW_028327513.1:22500-36996 GCF_031878675.1 Megascapheus bottae | reverse complement strand
TGGGTTAGGGTTGGGGTTGTGTTTACAGTTCGGGTTAAGGTTAGGGTTAGGGTTAGGGTAAGTGTAAGGGTTATGTTAGGGTTAGGGTTACGGAAAGTGTTAGGATTAGGTTTAGGGTTAGGGTTAGGGTTAGGGTTAGGAGTTAGGGTTAGGGTTAGGGTTAGACTCAGGTTTAGGGTTAGGGTTAGGTGTTAGGGTTAGGGTTATGGTTAGAGTTAGGGTAAGGGTTAGGTTTAGGGTAAGAGTAAGCGTTAGGGTTTATGTTAGGGTTAGGTTAAGGGTTAGGGTTAGGGGTTAGGGTTAGGGTTAGGGTTACGGTAAGGGTTAGGGTTAGGGTTAGGGTTAGGGTAAGGTTTAGGGTTAGGGTTTGGCTAAGGTTTAGGGTTAGGGTTAGGGTTATGGTTAGTGTAAGTGTTAGTGTTAGGGTTAGTGTTAGGGTTAGGGTTAAGTTAGGTTTAGGGTTAGGGTAAGGGTAAGGTTAGGGTTAGGGTTATGGTTAGGGTTAGGGGTTAAGGTTAGGTTTAGGGTCAGGTTTAGGGTTAGGGTAAGTGTAAGGTTTAGGATTACGGTTAGGTTTAGGGGTTATGGTTATGGTTATGGTTAGGGATAAGGTAAGGGTAAGTGTTATGGTTAGATTTAGGTTTAGGGTAAGCGTTAGGGTTAGTTTTAGGTAAGAGTAAGGTTTAGGGTTTTGGTTAGGATTAGGGTTATGTGTAGGGTAAGGGTAAGTGTTAGAGTTAGGTTTCGGGTTAGCGTTAAGATAAGGGTAAGGGTTAGGGTTAGGGTTAGTTTCAGGGTTAGGGTTACGGTTAGGGTTAGGGTAAGGGTAAGGGTGAGGGTTAGGGTTAGGTTTAGTGTTAGGGTTAGGGATAGGGTTAGGGTAAGGTTTAGGGATGGGTAAGGGTTAGGTTTAGGGTTAGGTTTAGGTTTATGGTTAGGTTAAGGGTTAGGGTTAGGTTTAGGGTAAGGGTTAGGGTTAGGGTTAGGATTAGGGTAAGGGTAAGGGTCAGAGTTAGGGTTAGGGTCAGGGTTAGGGGTTAGGGTTAGGGTTAGGGTTAGGGTTAGGGTAAGGATTAGGGTTCGGGTTAGGTGTTAGGGTTAGGGTTATGGTTAGAGTTAGGGTAAGGGTTAGGTTTAGGGTAAGGGTAAGCGTTAGGGTTTGGGTTAGGGTTAGGGTAAGGGTTAGGGTTAGGGGTTAGGGTTAGGGTTAGGGTAAGGGTTAGGGTTAGGGTTTGGCTTAGGTTTAGGGTTAGGGTTAGGGTTATGGTTAGTGTAAGTGTTAGTGTTAGGGTTAGTGTTAGGGTTAGGGTTAAGTTACGTTTAATGTTAGGGTAAGGGTAAGGTTAGGGTTAGGGTTATGGTTAGGGTTAGGGGTTAGGGTTAGGTTTAGGGTTAGCTTTAGGGTTAGGGTAAGGGTAAGGTTTAGGGTTAGGCTTATGGTTAGGGTTAGGGTTAGGGTTAAAGTAAGGATTAGGCTTAGGGTTAGGGTTAGGTTTAGGGTTGGGGTTAAGGTTAGGGTTAGCGTTAGGGTAAGGGTGAGGGTTAGGGTTAGGGTTAGGGTGAAGCTTAGGGTTAGGGTTACGGTTAGGGTTAGGGTAAGGGTAAGGGTGAGGGTTCAGGTTAGGTTTAGGGTTAGGGTTAGGGATAGGGTTAGGGTAAGGGTTAGGGGTGGGTAAGGGTTAGGTTTAGGTTTAGGTTAAGTTTAGGTTTATGGTTAGGTTAAGGGTTAGGGTTAGGTTTAGGGTAAGGGTTAGGTTTAGGGTTGGGATTAGGGTAAGGGTAAGGGTGAGAGTTAGTGTTAGGGTCAGGGTTAGGGGTTAGGGTTAGGGTTAGGGTTAGGGTAAGTGTTAGGGTTAGGGTTAGGGTAAGGGTAAGGGTTAGGGTTAGGGTTAGGGTTAGGTTTAGGTTTAGAGTTAGGGTAAGGGTAAAGGTTTGGTTTAGGGTAAGGGTAAGCGTTAGGGTTTGGGTTAGGGTTAGGGTAAGGTTTAGGGTTAGGGGTTAGGGTTAGGGCTAGGGTTAGGGTTAGGGTAAGAGTTAGGGTTAGGGTTTGGCTTAGGTTTAGGGTTAGGGTTAGGGTTATGGTTAGGGTTAGGGTTAGGGTTTAGTTCAGGGAAAGTGTTATGCTTAAGGTTAGGGTTAGGGTAAGCGTTAGGGTTAGTTTTAGGTAAGAGTAAGGTTTAGGGTTATGGTTAGGATTAGGGTTATGTGTAGGGTAAGGGTAAGGGGTAGAGTTAGGTTTGGGGTTAGCGTTAAGATAAGGGTAAGGGTGAGGGTTAAGGTTAGGTTTAGGGTTAGGGTTAGGGATAGGGTTAGGGTAAGGGTTAGGGGTGGGTTTGGGTTAGGTTTAGGGTTAGGTTTAGGTTTAGGTTTATGGTTAGGTTAAGGGTTAGGGTTAGGTTTAGGGTAAGGGTTAGGGTTAGGATTAGGGTAGGGGTAAGGGTGAGAGTTAGGGTTAGGGTCAGGGTTAGGGGTTAGGGTTAGGGTTAGGGTAAGGGTAAGGGTTAGGGTTAGGGTAAGTGTTAGGGTTCGGGTTAGGTGTTAGGGTTAGGGTTATGGTTAGAGTTAGGGTAATGGTTAGGTTTAGGGTAAGGGTAAGCGTTAGGGTTTGGGTTAGGGTTAGGGTAAGGGTTAGGGTTAGGGGTTAGGGTTAGGGATTGGGTTAGGGTAAGGGTTAGGGTTAGGGTTTGGCTTAGGTTTAGGGTTAGGGAGAGGGTTATGGTTAGTGTAAGTGTTAGTGTTAGGGTTAGTGTTAGGGTTAGGGTTAAGTTAGGTTTAGGGTTAGGGTAAGGGTAAGGTTAGGGTTCGGGTTATGATTAGGGTTAGGGGTTAGGGTTAGGGTTAGGGTTGTGGTTAAGGTTAGGGTTAGCATTAGGGTAAGGGTGAGGGTTAGGGTTAGGGTTAGGGTGAAGCTTAGGGTTAGGGTTACGGTTAGGGTTAGGGTAAGGGTAAGGGTGAGGGTTAAGGTTAGGTTTAGGATTAGGGTTAGGGATAGGGTTAGGGTAAGGGTTAGGGGTGGGTAAGGGTTAGGTTTAGGTTTAGGTTACGTTTAGGTTTCTGGTTAGGTTAAGGGTTAGGGTTAGGTTTAGGGTAAGGGTTAGGTTTAGGGTTGGGATTAGGGGAAGGGTTAGGGTTAGCGTTAGGGTTAGGTTAGGGTTAGGGTTAGGGTAAGGGTAAGTGTTAGGTGTTATGGTTAGTTTTCCGGTTAGGTGTTAGGGTTAGGGTTAGGGTTAGGGTAAGTGTAAGGGTTAGGGTTAGGGTTAGGGTAAGGGTAAGGGTAAGGGTTAGGGTTAGGGTTAGGTTTAATGTGAAGGTTAGGGTTAGGTTTAGGGTTTAAGTTAGGGTTAGGGTCAGAGTTAGAGTTAGGGTAAGGGTAAGGGTAAGTGTTAGGGTTAAGGTTCGGGTTAGGGTGAGCGTTAGGATTAGGTTTAGGTTAAGGGTAAGAGAAGGGTTAGGGTTAGTGTTAAGGTTAGGGTAAGGATTAGGATTAGAGTTAGTGTTAGGGTTATGGGTTAGGGTTAGGGTTAGGGTTAGAGCTAGGTTTAGGGTTATGGTTAGGGTAAGGGTAAGGTTTAGGGTTAGGGTTATAGTTAGGATTTGGGTTAGTGTAAGGGTAAGGGTTAGTGTTATGGTTAGAGTTAGGGTTAGGTTTAAGGTTAGGGTTAGGGTTAGGGAAAGGAGAAGGGTTAGGGTTAGGGTTAGGTTTATGGTAAGGGTTAGGTTAGGGTTAGGGTTAGAGTTAGGTTCAGTGTTAGCATTAAGGTTATGTTTAGGTTTAGGGTAAGGGTAAGGGTTAGGGTTAGTGTAAGGGATAGGGTTAGGATTAGGTGTTAGGGTTAGGGTTAGGGATAGAGTTAGGGTAAGGGTTAGGGTTAGGGTAAGGGTAACGGTTAGGGCTAGGGACAGGGTGACGGTAAGGGTTAGCCTTACGGGTTAGGGTTAGTGTTAGGGTAAGGATTAAGGTTAGGGTTTGGGTTAGGGTTATGTTTAGGGTAAGGGTTAGGGTTAGGGTTAGGGTTTGGGTTTGGTTTAGGGTTAGGGTAGGAGTTAGGGTTATGGTTAGTGTTAGGGTAAGGGTTAGGGTTAGGGTTAGGTGTTAGGGTTAGGGTTAGTGTTAGAGTTAGGATAAGGTTTAGGGTTAGCGTAAGGGTAAGGGTTAGGGTTAGGGATAGGGTTAGGTTTAGTTTTAGGGTTAGGGTTAGGGTAAGGTTAAGGGTTAGGATTAGGGTTAGTGTTAGGTTTAGGTTTAGGGTAAGGATTAGGGTTACGTTAAGGGTTAGGTTTATGGATATGGTAAGGTTAAGGGTTAGGGTTAGGATTAGGGTTAGTTTTATGTTTAGGGTTAGGTTTAGGGTTAGGGAAAGTGTTAGGGTTAGGTTTAGGGTTAGGGTTAGGGTTAAGGTTTGTGTTAGGGTTAGGGTGATGGTAAGCATAAGGGTTAGAGTTATATTAGGTTTAGGGTTAGGGAAAGGGTAAGGCTTAGGGTTAGGGTTAGGGTTAGGGTAAGGTTAAGGTTTTGGTTAGGGTTAGGTTCAGGGTTAGCATTAAGGTTATGTTTAGGTTTAGGGTAAGGGTAATGGTTAGGGTTAGGGTTAGAGTTAGGGTTAGGGTTAAGGGTGGGGTTCTGTTTAAGTTTAGGGTTAGGGTAAGGGTAATGGTTAGGGTTAGTGATAGGGTTAGGTTTAGGGTAAGGGTTAGGGTTAGGGATATGGGTTAGGGATATGGGTTAGGGTTAGGGTAAGGGTTAGGGTTAGCATTAAGGTTAGGTTTAGGGTTAGGATTAGGTTTAGGGTTAGGGTTAGGGTTAGGGTAAGTGTTAGGTTTAGGGTTGGGGTTAGGGATAGGCTTGGGGGAAGGGTAAGGGTTAAGGTTAGGGTTAGGGTTAGAGTACGGGTTAGGCTTAGGGTAGGGTTAGGTTTATGGTTGAGGTTAAGTTTAGGGTTAGCGTTACGGTAAGGGTAAGGGTTAGGGTTAGGGTTAGGGTTACGGTGAAGGTTAAGGTTAGGGTTAGGGTTAGAGTTAGGGTAAGGGTAAGTGTTAGCCTTAAGGTTAGGTTTAGGGTTAGGGTTAGGGTTAGGGTAAGGGTAAGGGTTAGTGATAGGGTTATGTTTAGGGTTAGGGTAAGGGTTAGGGTAAAGGTTAGGGATAAGGTTGAGGTTAGGATTAGGGTTAGGGTTAGGGTAAGGCTTAGGGTTAGGGTAAAGTTTAAAGTTGGGGTTAGGGGTTAGGGTTAGGGTTACTGTAAGGGTAATGGTTAGGGTTAGGGTTACGGTTAAGGTTAGGGTTAGGGTTAGGGTAAGGGTAAGTTTATGGGATAGGGTTAGGGTTAGGGGTTATGGTTAGGGTTAGCGTTAGGTTTAGGGTCAGGTTTAGGGTAAGCGTAAGGGTTAGGGTTAGGGTTAGGATTAGGTTTAGGTTAGGGTTAGGGTTAGGGTAAGGGTTAGGTTTAGGTTTGGGGTTAGGGTTAGGATTAGGGGAAGGGTAAGGGTTAGGGTTAGGGTTAGGTTTAGGGTAAGGGTTAGGCTTAGGGTTAGGGTCAGGTTTAGGGTTTGGGTTAAGGTTAGGGTTAGCGTTAGGGTAAGGGTAAGGGTTAGGGTTAGGGTTAGGGTTAGGGTGAACCTTAGGGTTAGGGTTAGGGTTAGAGTTAGTGTAAGGTTAAGTGTTAGGGTTAAGGTTGGGGTTAGGGTTAGGGTTAGGATTAGGGTTAGGGTAAGGGTAAGGGTTAGGGTTAGTGTTAAGTTTAGGGTAAGGGTTAGGATTAGGGTTATGGGTTAGCTTTAGGGTTAGGGTTAGGTTTATGTATAGGGTTATGGTTAGGGTAAGGTTAAGGTTAGGGTTAGGGTTATGGTTAGGATTAGGGTAGGGTTAGGGTAAGTGTAAGGGTTAGGTTTAGGGTTAGAGTTAGGGTTAGGTTTAAGGTTAGGGTTAGCGTTAGGGAAACGTTAAGGGTTAGGGTTAGGGTTGGAGTTAGGGTTAGGTTTAAGGTTAGGGTCAGTGTTAGGGTTAGTGTTAGGGTAAGGGTTAGGGTTAGGGTTAGGGTAAGGGTTAGGGATAGGGTAAGGGTAAGGGTTAGGGTTAGGGTTAGGGATAGGGTAAGGGTTAGGGTTAGGGTTAGGGATAGGGTTAAGGTTACGGTTAGGGTTAGGGTTAGGTTTAGGGTTATGTTTAGGGTAAGGGTAAGGGTTAGAATTAGGGTTAGGGTTAGGTTTTTGGAAAGGGTTATGGTTAGGGTTAGGGTTGGAGTGAGGGTAAGAGTTACGGTTAGGGTTAGGTTTAGGGTTAGGTTAGGGTTTCCTTTAGGGTAAGGGTAAGAGTTAGGTTTAGAGTTAGGGTTAGGGTTGGGGTTAGGTTTTGGGTTAGGCTTAGGGTAAGGTTAGTGTTAGGGTCAGGGTTAGGGTTAGGGTAAGGGTAAGTGTTAGGGTTAGGGTAGGGTTTAGGTAGGGTAATGGTAAGGGTTAGGGTTATTGATAGGGTTAGGGTAAGGGTTACGGTTAGGTTTAGGGTAAGGATAAGTGTTAGGGTTAGGGTTAGGGTTAGGGATAAGGTTAGGTTAAGGTTATGGGTTAGGGTTAGGTTTAGGGTTAGGGTTAGTGTTAGGTTTAGTGTTAGGGTTAGGGTTAGTGTTAGGTTCAGCCTTAAGTTTAGGGTAAGGATTAGGGTAAGGGTTAGGGTTATGGTTAGGGTTAGGGGTTAGGGTTAGTGTTAGGGTTACGGTTAGGTTTAGGGGAAGGGTAAGTTTTAGGGTTAGGGTTAGGGTTAGGTTTAGGGTAATGGTAAAGGTTAGGGTTAGGGTTAGGTTTAGCGTTAGGTTTGGGTTAGGATTAGGGTTAGGGTTAGGGTTAGGGTTAGGGAAAGGGTAAGGGTTAGGGTTAGGGTTAGGGTTAGGGTAAGGGTAAGTGTTAGGGTTAGGGTTAGTTTTAGGGTTAGGGTTAGGGTAAGGGTAAGGGTTAGGGTTAGGATTAGGGTTAGGAGTTGGGGTTAGGGTTTGGGTTAGGGTTAGTGTAAGGATAAGGTTTAGGTTTAGGGTTAGGGTTCGGTTTTAGGGTTAGGATAAGGGTTAGGGTTAAGGTAATGCTTAGGGTTAGGGTTACGGTTAGGGTTAGGTTTAGGGTAAGGGTAAGTGTAAGTTTTAGGGTTAGGTTTAGGATTAGGGTTGAGGTAAGGGTAGGGATGAGGATTAGGGTTAGGATTAGGGTTAGGGTTAGGGTAAGGGTTAGGGTTAGGGTTAGGGTTAGGTTTCGGGTTAGGATAAGGGTAAGATTAGGGTTAGGATTAGGGTTAGGGTTAGGGGTTAGTTTAAGGGTAAGGTTTAGGGTTAGGGTTAGGGTTAGGTTTAGGTTAGGGTTAGGGGTTAGTTTAAGGGTAAGGTTTAGGGTTAGGGTTAGGGTTCAGGTTAGGTTTAGGGCTAGGGTTAGGTTTAGGTTTCGGGTTAGGGTTAGGGTAAGGGTAAGGTTTAGGGTTATGTTTAGGGTTAGGGGTTAGGGTTAGGGTTAACTTTAGGGTCAGGGTAAGGTTTAGGTTTAGGGTTAGGGTTAGGAGTTAGAGTTAGGGTTAGTGTTAGGGTTAAGGTAATGGTTATGGTTATGGTTAGGGTTAGGGTTAGGTTTGGGTTAGTGTTAGGTTTAGGCTTAGGATTAGGGAAAGGGTAAGGGTTAGGGTTAGAGTTAGGGTTAGTGTTAGGTTAAGGGTAAGGGTTAGGGTTAGGTTTAGGATTAGGGTTAGGGTAAGGATAAGGGTTAGGTTTAGGGTTAGGGTAAGGGTTAGCGTTAAGGTTAGGGTTAGGGTTAGGGTAAGGGTAAGGATTAGGGTAAGGATGAGGATTAGGGGTTACGGTAGGGTAAGGGTTAGGGTAAGGGTAAGGTTTAGGGTTAGGGTTAGGGTTAGGCGTTTGGGTTAGGGTTAGGGTCAGGGTTAAGGTAATGGTTAGGGTTAGGGTTAGGGTTAGGGTAAAGGTTAGGGTTAGGGTTAGGGTTAGGGTTAGTGTAATGGTTAGGGTTAGCGTTAGCGTAAGGTTTAGGGTTAGGGTTATGGGTAGGTTTAGGGTTAGGGTTAGGGTTAGGATTAGGTTTCGGTTTATGGGTTAGGGTTAGGGTTAGTGTAAGGGTAAGGTTAAGGGTTAGGGTTATGGTTAGTATTAAGGTTAGGGTTAGGGTTAGGTTAAGGGAATGGGTTAGGGTAAGGTTTAGGGTTAGGGATAGGTTTAGTGTAAGGATAAGGGTTAGGGTTAGGGTTAGGGTAACGGTTAGGGTTATGGTTAGGGTTAGAGTTAGGTTTAGGTTTAGGGTTAGGGTTAGGGTTAGGGTTAGGGTAAGGGTAAGGGTAAGGGTTAGGGTAAGGGTAAGGGTTAGTGTTAGGGTTAGGTTAAGGGTAAGGGTTAGGATTAGGGTTAGGGTTAGGGTTAGGGTTATTGTAAGGGGAAAGGTTAGCGTTAGGGTTAGGGTTAGGTTTAGAGTTAGGGTAAGGTTTAGTGTTAGGGTTAGGGTTAGGGTTAGGGTTAGGGTAAAGGTTAGGGTTAGGGTTGGGGTTAGGATAAGGGTAAGGGATAGGGTTATGGTTAGGGTTAGGGTTAGGGTTAGGGATAGGGTTAGGGTAAGTGTTAGGATTAGGGTAAGGGTTAGGTTTAGGGTTAGGGTTAGGTTTAGGGTTAGGGTTAGGGTTAGATATAGGTTTAGGGTTAGGTTTAGGGTAATGGTTAGGGTTAGGGTTAGGGTTAGGTTAGGGGTAAGTATTAGAGTTAGGGTTAGGGGTAGGTTTAGAGGTTAGTGTTAAGGATAGGGTTATGGTTAGGGGAAGGGTTCGGGTTTAGGTCAGGTTAGGGTAAGGGTAAGTATTAGTCTTAGGGTTAGGTTTAGGGTTAGGGTAAGTGTAAGGGTGAGGTTTAGGGTTAGGGTTAGGGTTAGGTTTAGGTTTAGGGTTAGGGTTAGGGTTATTGTAAGGGTAAGTGTTACGGTTAGGGTTAGGGTAGTTTTGAGGTTAAGATAAGGGTAAGGGTTAGGGTTAGGGTTGGGGTTAGGGGTTTGGGTTAGGGTTAGGGTTACGGTAAGTGTTAGGGTTAGGGTTAGGGTTAGGGTAAAGGTTAGGGTTAGGGTTGGGGTTAGGGTAAGGCTTAGGGTTAGGTTTAGGGTTAAGGTAAGGGTAAGGATTAGGTTCAGGGTTAGGGTTAGGGTCAGGGGTTAGGGTTAAGGTAGGGTTAGGGTAAGGGTTAGGGTTAGGGTAAGGATTAGGTTTAGGGTTAGGGTTAGGTGTAAGGTTAGGGTTAGGGTAACGGTTAGGGTTAAGGTTAGGGTAAGGGTTAGGGTTAGGGTTAGGTTTAGGGTAGGGGTAAGGATTAGAGTTAGGGTTAGGAATAGGGTTAGGGGTTAGGGTTAGGGATAGGGTTAGGGTTAGGGTAAGGGTTAGGGTTTGGTTTATGTTAGGATAAAGGTAAGTGTTAGGGTTAGGTTAGGGTTAGGGTAAGGGTAAGGGTGAGGTTTAGGGTTAGGGTTAGGGTTAGGGTTAGGGTTAGGTTTAGGTTTAGGGTTAGGGTTTGGGTTAGGGTAAGTGTAAGTGTTAGGGTTAGGGTTAGGGTTAGTTTTGAGGTTATGATAAGGGTAAGGGTTAGTGTTAGGTTTGGGGTTAGGGGTTACGGTTATGGTTAGGGTTAGGTTTACGGTTTGGGTTAGGGTTAGGTTTAGGGTAAGTGTTAGGGTTAGGGTTAGGGTTAGGGTAAAGTTAGGGTTAGTGTTAGGGTTAGGGTAATGGTTAGGGTTAGGGTTAGGGTTAGCATTAAGGTAGGGTTAGGGTTAGGGTAAAGGTAAGGGTTAGGGTCAGGGTTAGGGTTAGGGTCAGGGGTTAGGGTTAGGGTTAGGGTTGGGGTTAGGTTTAGAGTTAGGGTTAGGGTAAGGTTAAGGGTTAGGATTGGGTTAGGCTTAGTGAAGGCGTAAGAGTTAGGGTTAGGGTTAGGGTTAGGTTTAGCATTAAGGTTAGGGTTAGGGTTAGGGTTAGGGTAAGCGTTATGGTTACGGTTTAGTGTTAGCATTAAGTTTATGGTTAGGTTTAGTGTAAGGGTAAGTGTTAGGTTTAGGATTAGGTTTAGAGTTAGGGGTTAGGGTTAAGGTTAGTGTTAGGATTAGGGTTAGGTTTAGGGTTAGGATTAGGGTAAGGATAAGTGTTAGGGTTAGGGTTAGGGTTAGGATAAGTGTAAGGGTTATGGTTATGGTTAGGGTTAGGGTTAAGGTTAGGGTTAGGGTTAGGGTTAGGGTTAGGGTTAGGGTTAGGGTTAGGGTTAGGGGTTAGTTTAAGGGTAAGGTTTAGGGTTAGGGTTAGGGTTAGGGTTAGGTTAGGGTTAGGGGTTAGTTTAAGGGTAAGGTTTAGGGTTAGGGTTAGGGTTCAGGTTAGGTTTAGGGCTAGGGTTAGGTTTAGGTTTCGGGTTAGGGTTAGGGTAAGGGTAAGGTTTAGGGTTATGTTTAGGGTTAGGGGTTAGGGTTAGGGTTAACTTTAGGGTCAGGGTAAGGTTTAGGTTTAGGGTTAGGGTTAGGAGTTAGAGTTAGGGTTAGTGTTAGGGTTAAGGTAATGGTTATGGTTATGGTTAGGGTTAGGGTTAGGTTTGGGTTAGTGTTAGGTTTAGGCTTAGGATTAGGGAAAGGGTAAGGGTTAGGGTTAGAGTTAGGGTTAGTGTTAGGTTAAGGGTAAGGGTTAGGGTTAGGTTTAGGATTAGGGTTAGGGTAAGGATAAGGGTTAGGTTTAGGGTTAGGGTAAGGGTTAGCGTTAAGGTTAGGGTTAGGGTAAGGGTAAGGATTAGGGTAAGGATGAGGATTAGGGGTTACGGTAGGGTAAGGGTTAGGGTAAGGGTAAGGTTTAGGGTTAGGGTTAGGGTTAGGCGTTTGGGTTAGGGTTAGGGTCAGGGTTAAGGTAATGGTTAGGGTTAGGGTTAGGGTTAGGGTAAAGGTTAGGGTTAGGGTTAGGGTTAGGGTTAGTGTAATGGTTAGGGTTAGCGTTAGCGTAAGGTTTAGGGTTAGGGTTATGGGTAGGTTTAGGGTTAGGGTTAGGGTTAGGATTAGGTTTCGGTTTATGGGTTAGGGTTAGGGTTAGTGTAAGGGTAAGGTTAAGGGTTAGGGTTATGGTTAGTATTAAGGTTAGGGTTAGGGTTAGTTTAAGGGAATGGGTTAGGGTAAGGTTTAGGGTTAGGGATAGGTTTAGTGTAAGGATAAGGGTTAGGGTTAGGGTTAGGGTAACGGTTAGGGTTATGGTTAGGGTTAGAGTTAGGTTTAGGTTTAGGGTTAGGGTTAGGGTTAGGGTTAGGGTAAGGGTAAGGGTAAGGGTTAGGGTTAGGGTAAGGGTAAGGGTTAGTGTTAGGGTTAGGTTAAGGGTAAGGGTTAGGATTAGGGTTAGGGTTAGGGTTAGGGTTATTGTAAGGAGAAAGGTTAGCGTTAGGGTTAGGGTTAGGTTTAGAGTTAGGGTAAGGTTTAGTGTTAGGGTTAGGGTTAGGGTTAGGGTTAGTGTTAGGGTAAAGGTTAGGGTTAGGGTTGGGGTTAGGATAAGGGTAAGGGATAGGGTTATGGTTAGGGTTAGGGTTAGGGTTAGGGATAGGGTTAGGGTAAGTGTTAGGATTAGGGTAAGGGTTAGGTTTAGGGTTAGGGTTAGGTTTAGGGTTAGGGTTAGGGTTAGATATAGGTTTAGGGTTAGGTTTAGGGTAATGGTTAGGGTTAGGGTTAGGGTTAGGTTAGGGGTAAGTATTAGAGTTAGGGTTAGGGGTAGGTTTAGAGGTTAGTGTTAAGGATAGGGTTATGGTTAGGGGAAGGGTTCGGGTTTAGGTCAGGTTAGGGTAAGGGTAAGTATTAGTCTTAGGGTTAGGTTTAGGGTTAGGGTAAGTGTAAGGGTGAGGTTTAGGGTTAGGGTTAGGGTTAGGTTTAGGTTTAGGGTTAGGGTTAGGGTTATTGTAAGGGTAAGTGTTACGGTTAGGGTTAGGGTAGTTTTGAGGTTAAGATAAGGGTAAGGGTTAGGGTTAGGGTTGGGGTTAGGGGTTTGGGTTAGGGTTAGGGTTACGGTAAGTGTTAGGGTTAGGGTTAGGGTTAGGGTAAAGGTTAGGGTTAGGGTTGGGGTTAGGGTAAGGCTTAGGGTTAGGTTTAGGGTTAAGGTAAGGGTAAGGATTAGGTTCAGGGTTAGGGTTAGGGTCAGGGGTTAGGGTTAAGGTAGGGTTAGGGTAAGGGTTAGGGTTAGGGTAAGGATTAGGTTTAGGGTTAGGGTTAGGTGTAAGGTTAGGGTTAGGGTAACGGTTAGGGTTAAGGTTAGGGTAAGGTTTAGGGTTAGGGTTAGGTTTAGGGTAGGGGTAAGGATTAGAGTTAGGGTTAGGAATAGGGTTAGGGGTTAGGGTTAGGGATAGGGTTAGGGTTAGGGTAAGGGTTAGGGTTTGGTTTATGTTAGGATAAAGGTAAGTGTTAGGGTTAGGTTAGGGTTAGGGTAAGGGTAAGGGTGAGGTTTAGGGTTAGGGTTAGGGTTAGGGTTAGGTTTAGGTTTAGGGTTAGGGTTTGGGTTAGGGTAAGTGTAAGTGTTAGGGTTAGGGTTAGGGTTAGTTTTGAGGTTATGATAAGGGTAAGGGTTAGTGTTAGGTTTGGGGTTAGGGGTTACGGTTATGGTTAGGGTTAGGTTTACGGTTTGGGTTAGGGTTAGGGTTAGGGTAAGTGTTAGGGTTAGGGTTAGGGTTAGGGTAAAGTTAGGGTTAGTGTTAGGGTTAGGGTAATGGTTAGGGTTAGGGTTAGGGTTAGCATTAAGGTAGGGTTAGGGTTAGGGTAAAGGTAAGGGTTAGGGTCAGGGTTAGGGTTAGGGTCAGGGGTTAGGGTTAGGGTTAGGGTTGGGGTTAGGTTTAGAGTTAGGGTTAGGGTAAGGTTAAGGGTTAGGATTGGGTTAGGCTTAGTGAAGGCGTAAGAGTTAGGGTTAGGGTTAGGGTTAGGTTTAGCATTAAGGTTAGGGTTAGGGTTAGGGTTAGGGTAAGCGTTATGGTTACGGTTTAGTGTTAGCATTAAGTTTATGGTTAGGTTTAGTGTAAGGGTAAGTGTTAGGTTTAGGATTAGGTTTAGAGTTAGGGGTTAGGGTTAAGGTTAGTGTTAGGATTAGGGTTAGGTTTAGGGTTAGGATTAGGGTAAGGATAAGTGTTAGGGTTAGGGTTAGGGTTAGGATAAGTGTAAGGGTTATGGTTATGGTTAGGGTTAGGGTTAAGGTTAGGGTTAGGGTTAGGATTAGGTTTAGGTTTATGGTAACGGCAGGGGTTAGGGTTAGGGTTAGGTTTAGGGTTAGGGTTAGGGTAAGGGTTAGGGTTAGAATTAGGGTTAGGGTTATTTTTAGGGTTAGGGTTAGGGTAAGGGTTAGGTTTAGGGATATGGTAAGGTTAAGGTTTTTGGTTAGGGTAAGGATAGGTTTAGGGTTAGGGTTAGAGTTAGGATTAGCGTTAGGGGTTAGGGATAGGCTTAGGGTTAGGATTAGGGTTAGGGTTAGGGTAAGGGTTAGGGTTGGGGTTAGGTTTACTGTTAGGGTAAGTGTTAGGTTCAGGCTTAGATTTAGGGTTAGGTTTAGGGTTAGTGTTAGGGTTAGGTTTAGGGTAAGGGTAAGGGTTACGGTTAGGTTTAGGGAGAGGGTAAAAGTTACAGTTAGGGTTAGGGTTAGGATTAGGGTTAGGTTTAGGGTTAGGGTTAGGGTAAGGGTAAGGGTTATGGTAAGGGTTAGGGTTAGGTTTTAGAAAAGGGTAAGGGTTAGGGTTAGGGTTAGGGTAAGGATTAGGGTTAGGGTTAGGGTAAGGGTAAGTGTAAGAGTTAGTGTTAGGGTTAGAGTGAGGGTTAGGGTTAAGGTTAGGGTTAGGGTTAGGATTAGGGTTAGGTTTAGGGTTATGTTTAGGGTTACGGTAAGGTTAAGTGTTAGGGTTAGGGTTACGTTTAGAGTCAGGTTAAGGGTATCTTTAGGGTTAGAGTTAGGATTAGGGTTAGGGTTAATGTTGTGGTTAGCGTTAGGGTTAGGGTAAGGGAAAGGGTTAAGGTTAGGGTTAGGGTTAGGTTTAGGGTTCGGATTAGGGTTAGGGTTAGGGTTAGGGTTGGGGTTAGGGTTAGTGTTAGGATAAGGGTAAGGGTTCGGATAGGGTTAGGGTTAGGGTAAGGGTAAGCGTTACGGTTAGGGTTAGGGTTACAGTTAGGGTAAGGGTAAGGCTTGGGGTTAGAGTTAGCATTTGGTTTAGGGTTAAGTTAGGGTAAGGGTAAGGGTTAGGGTTAGGGTTAGCGTTAGGGTTAGGGTACAGATTAGGGTTACGGTTAGGGTTAGCGTAAGGGTAAGGTTTAGGGTTAGGGTTAGGGTTAGGGTTAGGTTTAGGGTAAGGCTAAGGGTTAGGGTTAGGGTTAGTGTTAGAGTTAGGGTACAGATTAGGGTTACGGTTAGGGTAAGGTTAAGGGTTAGGGTTTGGTTTAGGTTTAGGGTTAGGGTTTATGGTTAGGGTTAGGGTTAGGGTTATGGTAAGGCTAAGGTTTAGGGTTAAGGTTA
>NW_028327513.1:0-17500 GCF_031878675.1 Megascapheus bottae | reverse complement strand
TAAGGGTTAGGGTTAGGGTTAGGGTTAGACTTAAATTTAGGGTTAGGTTTAGGGTAAGGGTAAGGGTTAGGGTTAGGATTAGGGTTAGGGTTAGGGTTTAGGGTTAAGGTTAGGGTTAGGGTTAGGGTTAGGTTTAGGGTTAGGGTTAGGATTAGGTTTAGGATTATTGTAAGGGCAGGGGGTAGGGTTAGGGTTAGGGTTAGGTTTAGGGTTAGGGTTAGGGTAAGTGTAAGTATTAGGGTTAGGGTAGGTTAGGGTTTAGGGTTAGGTTTAGGGTTAGGGTTAGGGTTAGGGTAAGGTTTAGGGATATGGTAAGGTTAAGGGTTTGGGTTAGGGCAAGGGTAGGTTTAGGTTTAGGGTTAGGGTTAGGGTTAGCGTTAGGGGTTAGCAGTTAGGGGTTAGGGTTTGGGTTAGGGTTAGTTTTAGGGTTAGGGTTAGGTTTAGGGTTTGGGAAAGGATAAGGGATAGGGTTAGGGTTAGGGTTAGGGTTAGGGTCAGTATTAGGGTTAGGGTTAGGGTAAAGGTAAGAGTTAGGGTTAGGGTTAGAGTGAGGGTTAGGGTTAAGGTTAATATTATTGTTAGCGTTAGGATTAGGGTTAAGGAAAGGGTAAGGGTTAGCTTAAGGGTTAGTGTTAGGGTTAGGGTTAGCGTAAGAATTAGGGTTAGGGTTAGGGTTAGGGTAAGGTTTAGGGTTAGGGGTAGGGTTAACATTAAGACTAGGTTTTGGGTTAGGGTAACGGTAAGGGTTAGGGTTAGGGTTAGGGTAGGGCAAGCATTAGGGTTAGGGTTAGGGTTAGGGGAACAGTTAGGGTTAGGTTTAGGGTTAGCATTAAGGTTAGGGTTAGGCATAGGGTAAGTGTGAGGGTTAGTGTCAGGGATATGGTTAGGGTTAGGGGTTAGGTTTAGGGTTATGTTTAGGTTTAGGGTTAGGATTAGGGTAAGGGTAAGGGTTAGCGTTGGGGTTAGTGTTAGGGTTAAGGTTAGGGTTAGGGTTAGGGTATGGGTAATGGTAAGGGTTAGGGTTATGGTTAGAGTAAGGTTTATGGTTAGGGTTAGGGTTAGGATTAGGTGAGGGTAAGAGTAAGGGTTAGGATTAGGGTTAGCGTTAGGGAAAGGATTAGGGTTAGGGTTAGGGTGAGCTTTAGGATATGTGTTAGGGTTAGGCGTTAGGCATAGGGTTAGTGTTAGGGTAAGGGTTAGGGTTAGGGTTAGGCAAAGGGTTAGGGTTATGGTTAAGTTTAGGGTAAGTCTAAGGGTTAGAGTTAGGGTTAGAGTTAGGGTAAGGGTAAGCATTAGCGTTAGGGTTAGTGTTGGGGTTAAGTTTAGGGTTAGGGTTAGGGTAATCGTAAGGGTTAGGGTTAGGTTTAGGGTTAGGGATAGGGTTAGTTTTAAGGTTAGAGTTAGGGTAAGGGTGAGGGTTAGGGTTAGGGTTAGGGTTAGTGTAAAGTTAGGGATAGGGTTAGGGTTAGGGTTACGTTTAGGGTTAGGGTTAGGGTTAGGATTAGTTAAGGGTTAAGGTTAGGGTTAGGTTTAGGGTTAGGGTTAGGGTTAGGCAAAGGGTTAGGGTTAGGGTTAGGGTAAGGGTTAGGGATAGGTTTATGGTTAGAGGTAGGGTTAGGCTTAGGGTAAGGGTAAGTGTTAGGGTTAGGGTTAGGGTTAGGGTAAGGGTTAAGGTTAGGGGTTAGCGTCAGGGTTAGGGTTAGGCTATTGTTTATGGTTAGGTTTAGGGTTAGGGTTAGGGTAAAAGTTAGAGTTAGGTTTAGGGTTAGGGTAAGGGTAAGTGTTAGGGTTAGGGTTAGGGTAAGGGTAAGCGTTAGGGTTAGGGTTAGGGTTACCTTTAGGGTTGGGTTTAAGGTTAGGGTGAGGGTTAGGGTAAGGGTAAGTGTTAGGGTTACGGTTAGGGTTAGGGTTAGGTTTAAGATTAGGGTTAGGGTAAGGGTTAATGTTAGGGTTAGGGTTAACGTTAGGGTTAGGGTTAGGGTTAGGGTTAGGGTAAGGGTAAGGTTTAGGGTTAGGATTAGGGTTAGGTTTAAGGTTAGGGTTAGGGTAAGGGTAACGGTTAGGGTAAGGGTAAAGGTTAGGGTTAGGTTTACGTTTAGGGTTAGGGTAAGGGTAAGGGTAAGGGTTATGGTTAGGGTTAGGGTAAGGTTTAAGGTTAGGGTTAGGGTAAGAGTAAGGGTTACGGTTAGACTAAAGGTTAGGGTTAGGTTTAGGGTTAGGGTTAGAGTAAGGGTAAGGGTTAGGGTTAGGGTTAGGATTAGGGTTAGGTTCAGGTTTAGTGTTAGGTTTAGGGTTTGGGTTAGTGTAAGCGTAAGGGTTATGGTTAGGGTTAGGGTTAGGGTTTAAGTTAGGGTTAGGGTTAGAGTTAGTGTTAGGGTAAGTTTAAGGCTTAGGGTTAGGTTTAGGGTTAGGGTTAGGATTAGGGTTAGGCAAAGGGTTAGGGTTCGGGTTAGGGTAAGGGTTAGGTTTAGGTTTAGGGTTAGAGGTAGGGTTAGGGTAAGGGTTAGGTTTAGGTTTAGGGTTAGGGTAAGGGTAAGGGTTAAGGTTTCGGTTAGGGTTAGGTTTAGGTTTGGGGTTAAGGTTAGGTTTAAGGTTAGGGTAAGGGTTAGGGTTAGCGTTAGGGTTAGGGTTAGGTTTAAGGTTGGGGTTAGGGTAAGGGTAAGTTTTAGGGTTAGGGTTAGGGTTAGGGTTAAGTTTAGGTTTAGGGTTAGGTTTAGGGTTAGGGTAAGGGTAAGGGTTAGGGTTAGGGTTAGGGTTAGGGTTAGGTTTAAGGTTAGGGTTAGGGTAAGGATTAGGGTTAGGGTTAGGGTTAAGGTTAGGGTTAAGATTAGGGTGAGGGTTAGGGTAAGGGGAAGGGTTAGATTTAGGGTTAGTGTTTGGGTTAGCTTTTAGGTTAGGGTTAGGGTAAGGGTAAGGGTTAGGTTAAAGGTTAGGGTTAGGGTAAAGTTTAGGGTTAGGGTTAGGGTTAGGGTAAGGGTAAGGGTTAGGGTTAGGGTTAGGGTTAGGGTTAGGTTTAGGGTAAGGGTAAGGGTAAGGTTAAGTTTAGGGTTAGGTTTAGGGTTAGGGAAAGGGTAAGGGTAAGGGCTAGGGTTTGGGTTAGGGTTAAGATTAGGTTTAGGGTTAGGGTTAGTGTAAGGGTAAGAGTTAGAGTTAGAGTTAGGGTTAGGGTTAATGTGAGGGTTAGGGTTATGGTTAGGGTTAGTGAAAGGGTAAGGGTAAGGTTAAGTTTAGGGTTAGGTTTAGGGTTAGGGAAAGGGTAAGGGTAAGGGCTAGGGTTAGGGTTAGTGTTAAGGTTAGGTTTAGGGTTAGGGTTAGTTTTAGGATTAGGGTTAAGGTTAGGTTTAGGGTTAGGGTTAGGCTATGGTTTAGGGTTACGGTTAGGGTAAGGGTTAGGGTTATGGTTAGAGGTAGGGTTAGGGTTAGGGTAAGGGTAAGGGATAGGGTTAGGGTGAGCGTTAGGGTTAGGATAAGGGTTAGGGTTAGGGTTAGTGTAAGTGTTAGGGTTAGGGGTTAGGTTTAGGGTTAGGATAAGGTAAGGTTGAGGGTTAGGTTTAGAGTTAGGCTAAGGGTAAGGGTTAGGGTTAGGGTTAGGTTAAGGGTTAGGGTAGGGTTAGGGTTAGGTTAGGTTTAGGGTTAGGGTTAGGGTAAGGGTAAAGTTTAGCTTTAGGTTTAGGTTTAGGGTTAGTGTTAGGTTTAGGTTTAGAGTTAGGTTAGGGTTAGGTTTAGGGTGAGGTAAGGGTAAGGGTAAGGTTTAGAGTTACGGTTAGGGTAAAGGTAAAGGTTAGCATTAGGGTTAGGGTTAAGGTTACCGTTAGTGTTAGTGTTAGGGTTAGGGTTAGGGTAGGGGTAAGGGTTAGGGTTAGGGTTAGGGTTAGGGTTAGGTTTAAGGTTAGGCTATGGTTTAGGGTTAGGGTTAGGATAAGGGTTAGTGTTAGGGTTAGGGTTAGGGTTCGAGGTACGGTTAGGGTTAGGGTTAGGGTTAGGGTAAGGGTAAGTGTTAGGGTTAGGGTTAGGGTTAGGGTAAGGGTAAGCGTTAGGGTTAGGGTTAGGGTTAGGTTTAGGGTTGGGTTTAAGGTTAGGGTTAGGGTTACGGTTAGGTTTAGGGTTGGGTTTAAGTTTAGGGTGAGGGTTAGGGTAAGGGTAAGTGTTAGGGTTAGGGTTAGGGTTAGGTTTAAGATTAGGGTTAGGGTAAGGGTTAAGTTTAGGGTTAGGGTTAACGTTAGGGTTAGGGTTAGAGTTAGGTTTAGGGTAAGGGTAAGGTTTAGGGTTAGTATTAGGGTTAGGTTTAAGGTTAGGGTTAGGGTAAGGTTAAGGGTTAGGGTAAGGGTAAAGGTTAGGGTTAGGATTAGGGTTAGGGTTAGGTTTAGGGTTAAGGTAAGGGTAAGGGTAAGGGTTATGATTAGGGTTAGGGTAAGGTTTAAGGTTATGGTTAGGGTAAGGGTAATGGTTACGGTTAGACTAAAGTTTATGGTTAGGGTTAGGGTTAGGGTTAGGGTAAGGGTTAGGGTTAGGTTTAGGGTTAGGTTCAGGTTTAGTGTTAGGTTTAGGGTTTCGGTAAGGGTCAGCAAAAGGGTTATGTTTAGGGTTAGGGTTAGGGTTTAAGTTAGGGTTAGGGTTAGAGTTAGGATTAGGGTAAGTTGAAGGCGTAGGGTTACGGTTATGGTTAGGGTTAGGATTAGGGTTAGGCAAAGGGTTAGGGTTAGGGTTAGGGTAAGGGTTAGGTTTAGGTTTAGGGTTAGAGGTAGGGTTAGGGTAAGGGTTAGGTTTAGGTTTAGGGTTAGGGTAAGGGTAAGGGTTAAGGTTTCGGTTAGGGTTAGGTTTAGGTTTGGGGTTAAGGTTAGGGTTAAGGTTAGGGTAAGTGTTATGGTTAGCGTTAGGGTTAGGGTTAGGTTTAAGGTTAGGGTTAGGGTAAGGGTAAGTTTTAGGGTTAGGGTTAAGGTTAGGGTTAAGTTAAGGGTTAGGGTTAGGTTTAGGGTTAGGGTAAGGGTAAGGGTTAGGGTTACGGTTAGTGTTAGGGTTAGGTTTAAGGTTAGGGTTAGGGTTAGGATTAGGGTTAGGGTTAGGGTTAAGGTTAGGTTTAGGATTAGGTTACGGTTAGGGTAAGGGGAAGGGTTAGAGTTAGGGTTAGTTGTAGGATTAGGTTTAAGTTTAGGGTTAGGGTAAGGGTAAGGGTTAGGTTAAGGGTTAGGGTTAGGGTAAAGTTTGGGGTTAGTGTTTGGGTTAGGGTTAGGGTAAGGGTAAGGGTTAGGGTTAGCGTTAGGTTTAGGGTAAGGGTAAGGTTAAGGGTTAGGGTTACTTTTAGGGTTAGAGTTAGGTTTAGGGTTAGGATTAGTGTAAGGGTAAGAGTTAGAGTTAGAGTTAGGGTTAGGGTTAGGGTTAATGTGAGGGTTAGGGTTATGGTTAGGGTTAAGGTTAGGTTTAGGGTTAGGGTTAGGTTTAGGGTTAGTTTTAGGGTTAGAGGTAGGGTTAGGGTTAGTGTAAGGGTAATGGTTAGGGTTAGGGTTAGGATAAGGGTTAGGGTTAGTGTTAGTGTAAGTGTTAGGGTTAGGGGTTAGGGTTAGGGTTAGGGTAAGGGTAAGGGTTAGTGTTAGGGTTAGGGTTAAGGTTAGGTTTAGGGTTAGGGTTAGGTTTAGGGTTAGGGTTAAGTTTAGGGTGAGGTTTAGGGTTAGGGTTAGGGTAACGGTAAAGTTTAGATTTAGGTTTCAGTTTAGGGTTAGGCTTAGGGTAAGGTTTATGGTTAGGGTTAGTGTTAGGTTTAGAGTTAGGTTAGGGTTAGGTTTAGGGTGAGGTAAGGGTAAGGGTAAGGTTTAGGGTTACGGTTAGGGTAAAGGTAAGGGTTAGCATTAGGGTTAGGGTTAAGGTTACCGTTAGTGTTAGGGTTAGGGTTAGGGTTAGGGTAGGGGTAAGGGTTAGGGTTAGGGTAAGGGTTAGGTTTAGGGTTAGGGTTAGGGTTCGAGGTAGGGTTAGGGTTAGGTTAAGTGTTAGGGTTAGGGTAAGGGTAAGGGTTAGGGTTATGTTTACGTTAGGGTTGGGGTTAGGGTTAGGGTAACGGTTAGGTTTAGGGTTAAGATTAGGGTTAGAGTAAGTGTTAGGGTAAGGGTAAGGGCTAGATTTAGGGTTAGGTTTAGGTTTAGGTTAAAAGTAAGGGTTAGGGTTAGGGTTAGGGTTAGGTTTAGGGTTAGGTTTAGGGTAAGGGTAAGGGTTAGGGTTAGGATTAGGGTTAGGTTTAAGGTTAGGGTTAGGGTTAGGGTAAGTTTAAGGGTAAGGTTTAGGGTTAGGGTTAGGGTTAGGGAAAGGGTAAGGGTTAGGGTAAGGGTACGGGTTAGGGTTAGGTTTAGGTTCAGGGTTAGGGTTAGTTTAATGGTAAGGTTTAGAGTTAGGGTTAAGGGTAAGTTTAGGGTTAGGGTTAGGGTTAGGCTAAGGGTTAGGTTTAGGGTTAGTGTAAGGGTTAGGGTTAAGTTTAGTGTTAGGGTTAGAGGTAGGGTTAGGGTTAGGGTAAGGGAAGCGTTAGGGTTAGGGTTAGGGTTAGGGTTAGGTTTAGAGTAAGGGTTAGGGTTAGGGTTAGGGTTATGTTTAAGGTTAGGGTTAGAGTAAAGGTAAGATTTAGTATTAGGGTTAGGGTTAGGGTTAGGGTTAAGGTTAGGGTTATGGTTAGGTTTAGTGTTAGGGTTAGGGATAAGGTAAGGGTAAGGGTTAGTGTTTGGGTTAGGTTTAGGTTCAGGGTATGGTTTAGGCTTAGGGTTAGGGTTAGGGTTAGGTTTAGGGTTAAGGTAAGGGTAAGGGTTAGGGTTAGGGTTAGGGTTAGTGTTGGGGTAAGGTTTAGTGTTAGGGTTAGGGTTAGTTTTAGGTTTAGGTTTAGGGTTAGGGTAAGGGTAAGTTTTAGAGTGAGGTTTAGGTTCAGGGTTAGGGTTAGGGTAAGAGTTAGGGTTTGAGTTAGTGTTAGGTTTAGGGTTAAGGTTAGGGTTAGTTTTAGGTGTCAGGTTTAGGGTTAGTGTTAGGTTTAGGGTGAGGGTAAAATTTAGGGTTAGGGTTAGGATTAGGTTTGGGGTTAGGGTTAGGGTAAGAATAAGTGTTAGGTTTAGGGTTAGGGTTAGGGTAAGGGTAAGGGTTAGGGTTAGGGTAAGTGTTATCGTTAAGTTTAGGGTTAGGGTTAGGTTAAGGGTTAGGGTTAGGGTAAGGGTAAGGGGTAGGGTTAGGTTTAGGGTTGGGATTAGGGTTATGTTTAGGTTTAGGTAAAGCTAAGGGTTAGGGTTAGGGTTGGGGTAAGGGTTAGGTTTAGGGTTAGGGTTGGGGTGAGCGTTAGGGTTAGGGTTAGGGTTAGGTGTTAGGGTTAGGGTTAGGGTAAGGGTTAAGTTTAGGGTTAGGGTAAGGGTTAGGGTTAGGCTTAGAGTAAGGGTTAGTGTTAGGGATAGGGTTAGGGTAAGGCTAAAAGTAAGAGTTAGGGTTAGGATTAGGGTAAGGTTTAGGGTTAGGGTTAGGGTTAGGTTTAGGGTGAGCGTTAGGGTTAGGGTTAGGGTTAGGGGTTAGGGTTAGGTTTAGGATCAGGGTTAGGGTTAGTCTTAGAGTAAGGGTTAGGGTTAGGGTTAGGGTTAGGGTAAGCCTAAGGGTAAGTGTTAGGGTTTGGATTAGGGTAAGGTTTAGGGTTTGGGTTAGGGTTAGGGTTAGGTTTAGGGGTTAGCGTTAGTGTTAGGGTTAGGGTAAGGGTAAGGGTTAGGTTTAGGGTTAAAGTTAGTATTAGGGTAAGGGTTAGGGTTAGGGTTAGGTTAAGGGTTAGGGTTAGGGGTTAGGTTTAGGTTTAGTGTTAGGGTTAGTGTAAGGGTTAAGTTTGTTTTAGGGTTAGGGTAAAAGTAAGGGTTAGGATTAGGGTTAGGGTTAGGGTTAGGGTTAGTGTAAGGGTTAGGGTTAGGGTTAGGTTAGGGTTAGGGTAATGGTAAGCGTTAGGGTTAGGTTTAGGGTTGGGTTTAGGGTTGAGGTTAAGGTTAGGGTTAGGGTTAGGATAAGGGTAAGGGTTAGGGTTAGGGTTAGGGTTAGGTTTAGCATTAACGTTAGGGTTAGGGTAAGAGTAAGGTTTAGGGTTAGGTTTAGGGTGAGGTTTATGGTTAGGGTTAGGGTAAGGGTAAGTGTTAGGTTTGAAGTTAGGGTTAGGTTAGGGTTAGGGCTAGGGTTAGGGGAAGAGTAAGGGTTAGGGTTATTTTAGGGTTGGGGTTAAGGTTAGTGTTAGGGTTAGTGTTAGTGTTAGGGTTAGGATAAGGTAAGTGTTAGGGTTAGGGTTAGGGTTAGAGTGAGGGTTAGGTTTTGGGTTAGGGTAAGGGTAATGTTTAGGGTTAGGGTACGGCAAGCATTAGGGTTAGGGTTAGGGTTAGGATAAGGGTAAGTGTTAGGGTTAGGGTTAGGGTTAGGGTTAGGGTTATGATTAGTGTTAAGGTAAGGGTAAGGGTTAGGGTTAGGGTTAGGGTTAGGGTTGGATTTAGGTTTAGGGTTTAGGGTTAGGGTTAGGTTTAGGGTAAGTGTAAGGGTTAGGGTTAGGTTTATGGTTAGGGTTAGGTTTAGGGTTAGGGGTTAGGGTTAGGGTTAGTGTTAGGGTTTGGGTTAGGTTAGGGTAAGGGTAAGTGTTAGGGTAAGGGTTAGGGTTAGGGTAAGGGTAAGGGTGAGGTTTAGTGTTAGGGTTAGGTATAGGTTTAGGTTTAGGTTTAGGGTTAGGGTTAGGTTAAGTGTAAGTGTTAGGGTTGGGGTTAGGGTTAGTTTTGAGGTTATGATAAGGGTAAGGGTTAGGGTTAGGGTTGGGGTTAGGGGTTAGGGTTAGGGTTAGTTTTAGGGTTTGTGTTAGGGTAAGGGTTAGGGTAAGTGTTAGGGTTAGGGTTAGAGTTAGGGTAAGGTTTAGGCTTAGGGTTAGGGTTAGGGTAAGGGTTAGGTTTAGGGTTAGGGTTAGGGTAAGGGTTATGGTTAGGGTTAGGTTTAGGGTTAGCATTAATGTTAGGGTTAGGGTTTGGGTAAAGGTAAGGGTTAGGGTCAGGGTTAGGGTTAGGGTTAGGGTTGGGGTTAGGTTTACAGTTAGGGTTAGGGTAAGGGTAAGGTTTAGGTTTAAGTTTAGTGTTAGGTTTAGGGTTAGGGTTAGAGTAAGGGTAAGGGTTAGGGTTAGGTTTAGAGTTAGAGTTGGGGATAGGGTTAGGTTTAGGGTTAGGGTTAGGGTTATGGTAAGGTAAGGGTTAGGATTGGGTTAGGCTTAGGGAAAGGGTAAGGGTTAGGGTAAGGGTTAGGGTTAGGATTAGCATTAAGGTTAAGTTTAGGGTTAGGGTTAGCGTTAGGGTAAGGCTTAGTGTTAGGGTTAGTGTTAGCATTAAGTTTAGGGTTTGGTTTAGGGTAAGGGTAAGGGTTAGGGTTAGGATTAGGGTTAGGGTTAGCGGTTAGGGTTAAGGATAGGGTTAGGGTTAGGGTTAGGTTTAGGGTTAGGATTAGGGTAAGGGAAAGAATTAGGGTTAGGGTTGCAGTTAGTGTTAGGGTTAGGTTTAGGTTTAGGGATATGGTAAGGTTAAGTGTTTGGGTTAGGATTAGGGTTAGGTTTAGGGTTAGGGTTAGGGTAAGGGTAAGGGTAAGTGTCAGGGTTAGGGTTAGGGTTAGGTTTAGGGGAAGGGTAAGTTTTACGGTTAGGGTTAGGGTTAGGTTTAGGGTAATGGTAAGGGTTAGGGTTAGCGTTAGATTTAGCATAAGGTTTGGGTTAGGATTAGGGTTAGGGTTAGGGTTAGGGTTAGGGAAAGGGTAAAGGTTAGGGTTAGGGTTAGGGTTAGGGTAAGGGTAAGTGTTAGGGTTAGGGTTAGGGTAAGGGTAAGGGTTAGGGTTAGAATTAGGGTTAGGGGTTGGGGTAGGGTTTGGGTTAGGGTTAGTGTAAGGATAAGGTTTAGGGTTAGGGTTACGGTTCGGTGTTAGGGTTAGGGTTAGGGTTAGTGTTAAGGTAATGCTTAGGGTTAGGGTTACGGTAAGGGTTAGGTTTAGGGTAAGGGTAAGTGTAAGTTTTAGGATTAGGTTTAGGATTAGGGTTGCGGTAAGGTTAGGGCTTAGGATTTGGGTTAGGGTTAGGGTTAGGGTAAGGGTTAGGGTTAGGGTAAGGGTTAGGGTTCGGTTTAGGGTTAGGTTTAGGGTTAGGATAAGGGTAAGATTAGGGTTAGGATTAGGATTAGGGTTAGGGGTTAGGCTGTGGGTTACGGTAAGGGTAAGGGTTAGGGTTAGGTTTAGGTTAGGGTTAGGGGTTAGTTTAAGGGTAAGGTTTAGGGTTAGGGTTAAGGTTCGGGTTAGGTTTAGGGCTAGGGTTAGGTTTAGGGTTAGGGTTAGGGTTAGGGTTAGGGTAAGGGTTAGGGTTATGTTTAGGGTTAGGGGTTAGGGTTAGGGTTAACTTTAGGGTAAGGGTATGGTTTAGGGTTAGGGTTAGGGTTAGGGGTTAGAGTTAGGGTTAGGGTTAGGGTTAAGGTAACCGTAAGGGTTAGGGTTAGGTTTAGGGTTAGGGTTAGGTTTAGGGTAAGGGTAAGTGTTAGGTTTAGGGTTAGGGTTAGGGTTAGGTTTAGGGTTTGGGTTAGCGTTAGGGTTAGGGTAAGTGTTAGGGTTAGGGTTAGGGTTAGGGTAAGGGTTAGGGTTAGGGTTAGCGTTAGGGTAAGAGTTTCAGTTAGGGTTAGGGTTAGGGTTAGGGTTAACACTAACGTTAGGGTTAGGATTAGGGTAAGGGTAAGGGTTAGGGCCAGGGGTAGGGTTAGGTTCAGGGGTTAGGGTTAGGGTTAGGGTGGTGTTAGGTTTAGAGTTAGGGTTAGGGAAAGGGTGAGGGTTAGGGTTAGGGTTAGGGTTAGTATTAAGGTTAGGGTTAGGTTTACGGCTAGGGTTAGGATAAGGGTTAGGGTTAGGGTTAGGCTTAGCCTTAAATTTAGGGTTCAGTTTAGGGTAACGGTAAGGGTTAGGGTAGGATTAGAGTTAGGTTTAGGGGTTAGGGTTAAGGTTAGGGTTAGGGTTAGGGTTAGGTTTAGGGTTAGGATTAGGGTAAGGGTAAGGTTTAGGGTTAGGGTTAGGGTTAGGGTTAGGTTTAGAGTTAGGTTTAGTGTTAGGGTTAGAATAAGGGTAAGGGTTAGGGTTATGGTTATTGTTAGGGTTAAAGTTAGGGTTAGGGTTAGGATTAGGTTTAGGATTATGGTAATGGCAGGGGCTAGAGTTAGGGTTAGGGTTAGGTTTATGGTTAGGGTAAGGTTTAGGGATATGGTAAGGTTAAGGGTTTGGGTTAGGGTTAGCGTTAGGGGTTAGGGTTTGGGTTAGGGTTCGGTTTAGGGTTAGGGTTAGGGTAAGGGTTAGGGTTAGGGTTATGGGTAGGGTTAACATTAAGTCTAGGTTTTGGGTTAGGGTAATGGTAAGGGTTAGGGTTAGGGTTAGGGTAGGGCAAGCATTAGGGTTAGGGTTAGGGTAAGGGTTAGGGTTAGGGTTAGGTTTAGCATTAAGGTTAGGGTTAGGCATAGGGTAAGTGTGAGGGTTAAGGTCAGGGATAGGGTTAGGGTTAGGGGTTAGGTTTAGTGTTAGGGTTAGGTTTAGGGTTAGGGTTAGGGTAAGGGTAAGGGTTAGCGTTAGGGTTAGTGTTAGGGTTAAGTTTAGGGTTAGGGTTAGGTTAAGGTTAATGGTAAGGGTTTGGGTTATGGTTAGAGTAAGGTTTATATTTAGGGTTAGGGTTAGGGTTAGGGAAAGGGTAAGGGTTAGGGTTAGGGCTAGGGTTAGGGTAAGGATTAGGGTTATGTTTAGGGTAGGGTAAGGGTTACGGATAGGGTTAGGGTTAGGTTTAGCATTAACGTTAGGGTTAGGGTAAGAGTAAGGTTTAGGGTTAGGTTTAGGGTTAGGTTTATGGTTAGGGTTAGGGTAAGGGTAAGTGTTAGGTTTGAATATAGGGTTAGGTTAGGGTTAGGGTTAGGGTTATGGGAAGGGTAAGTGTTAGGGTTAGTTTTAGGGTTGGGGTTAAGGTTAGGGTTAAGGTAAGGGTAAGGGTTAGGGTTATAGTTAGTGTTAGGGTAATGGTTAGGGTTATGGTTAAGGTTAGGGTTAGAGTGAGGGTTAGGGTTAGGGTTAGTGTTAGGGGTTATGGTTAGGGTTAGGGTTAGAGTGAGGGTTAGGTTTTGGTTTAGGGTAAGGGTAATGGTTAGGGTTACGGTAGAGCAAGCGTTAGGGTTAGGGTTAGGGTTAGGATAAGGGTAAGTGTTAGGGTTAGGGTTAGGGTTAGGGTTATGATTAGTGTTAAGGTAAGGGTAAGGTTTAGGGTTAGGGTTAGGGTTGGGGTTAGGTTTAGGGTTTAGGGTTAGGGTTAGGGTAAGTGTAAGGGTTAGGGCTAGGTTTATGATTAGGGTTAGGTTTAGGGTTAGGGGTTAGGGTTAGGGTTAGGGTTAGGGTTTGGGTTAGGTTAGGGTAAGGGTAAGTGTAAGGGTAAGGGTTAGGGTTAGGGTAAGGGTAAGGGTGAGGTTTAGGGTTAGGGTTAGGGATAGGTTTAGGTTTAGGTTTAGGTTTAGGGTTAGGTTAAGGATAAGAGTTAGAGTTAGGGTTAGGGTTAGGGTTAGGGTTATGATTAGTGTTAAGGTAAGGGTAAGGGTTAGGGTTAGGGTTAGGGTTAGGGTTGGGGTTTGGTTTAGGGTTTAGGGTTAGGGTAAGTGTAAGGGTTAGGGTTAGGTTTATGGTTAGGGTTAGGTTTAGGGTTAGGGTTAAGGGTTAGGGTTAGAGTTAGGGTTTGGGTTAGGTTAGGGTAAGGGTAAGTGTTAGGGTAAGGGTTAGGGTTAGGGTAAGGGTAAGGGTGAGGTTTAGGGTTAGGGTTAGGGATAGGTTTAGGTTTAGGTTTAGCGTTAGGGTTAGGCTAAGGGTAAGTGTTAGGGTTAGGGTTAGGGTTAGTTTTGAGGTTATGATAAGGGTAAGGGTTAGGGTTAGGGTTGGGGTTAGGGGTTAGGTTAGGGTTAGGGTTAGTTTTAGGGTTTGTGTTAGGGTTAGGGTTAGGGTAAGTGTTAGGGTTAGGGTTAGGGTTCGGGTAAGGGTTAGGGTTAGGGTTAGGGTAAGGGTTAGGTTTAGGGTTAGGGTTAGGGTAAGGGTTACGGTTAGGGTTAGTTTTAGGGTTAGCATTAATGTTAGGGTTAGGGTTTGGGTAAAGGTAAATGTTAGGGTCAGGGTTAGGATTAGGGTTAGGGTTGGGGTTAGGTTTATAGTTAGGGTTAGGGTAAGGGTAAGGGTTAGGTTTAGGTTTAGTGTTAGGTTTAGGGTTAGAGTTAGGGTAAGGGTAAGGGTTAGGGTTAGGTTTAGAGTTAGAGTTAGGGATAGGGTTAGGTTTAGGGTTAGGGTTAGGGTTATGGTAAGGTAAGGGTTAGGATTGGGTTAGGCTTAGGGAAAGGGTAAGGGTTAGGGTTAGGGTTAGGTTTAGGATTAGCATTAAGGTTAGGGTTACGGTTAGGGTTAGCGTTAGGGTAAGGCTTAGGGTTAGGGTTAGTGTTAGCAATAAGTTTAGGGTTATGTTTAGGGTAAGGGTAAGGGTTAGGGTTAGGATTAGGGTTAGGGTTAGGGGTTAGGGTTAAGGTTAGGGTTAGGGTTAGGGTTAGGTTTAGGGTTGGGATTAGGGTAAGGGAAAGAATTAGTGTTAGGGTTAGAGTTAGTGTTAGGGTTAGGGTTAGGTTTAGGGATATGGTAAGGTTAAGTGTTTGGGTTAGGGTTACGGTTAGGTTTAGGGTTAGGGTTAGGGTAAGGGTAAGGGTAAGGGTTAGGGTTAGGGTTAGGGTTAAGTTTAGGGTTAGGGTTAGCTTTAGGGTTAGGGTTAGGTTTAGGGATATGGTAAGGTTAAGGGTTTAGGTTAGGGTAAGGGTAGGTTTAGGTTTAGGGTTAGGGTTAGGTTTAGGGTAATGGTCAGAGTTAGGTATAGGGTTAGAGTGAGGGTTAAGGTTAAGGTTAGGGTTAGGGTTAGGGTTAGGGTTAGGGTTAGGTTTAGGGTTAGGTTTAGTGTTACGGTAAGGTTAAGTGTTAGGGTTAGGGTTAGGATTAGGGTTGGGGTAAGGGTAATGTTTAGGGTTAGGGTTAGGGTTAGGGTTAGGCGTGAGGATTAGGGTTATGGGTTAGGATTAGTGTTAGGGTTAGGGTTAGGTTTAGAGTTAGGGTTAGGGTTAGGGTTAGTTTTAGGGTTTGTGTTAGGCTTAGGGTTAGGGTAAGTGTTAGGGTTAGGGTTAGGGTTAGGGTAAGGGTTAGGGTTAGTGTTAGGGTTAGGGTAAGAGTTAGGGTTAGGGTTAGGGTTAGGGTAAGTGTTAGGGTTAGGATTAGGGTTAGGGTAAGGGTTACGGTTAGGGTTAGGTTTAGGGTTAGCATTAATGTTAGGGTTAGGGTTTGGGTAAAGGTAAGCGTTAGGGTCAGGGTTAGGGTTAGGGTTAGGTTTGGGGTTAGGTTTACAGTTAGGGTTAGGGTAAGGGTAAGGGTTAGGGTTAGGTTTAGTATTAGGTTTAGGGTTAGGGTTGGGGTAAGGGTAAGGGTTAGGTTTAGGTTTAGAGTTAGAGTTAGGGATAGGGTTAGGTTTAGGGTTAGGGTTAGGGTTATGGTAATGTAAGGGTTAGGATTGGGTTAGGCTTAGGGAAAGGGTAAGGGTTAGGGTTAGGGTTAGTGTTAGGATTAGCATTAATGTTAGGGTTAGGGTTAGGGTTAGCGTTGGGGTAAGGCTTAGGGTTAGGGTTAGTGTTAGCATTAAGTTTAGGGTTAGGTTTAGGGTAAGGGTAACGGTTAGGGTTAGGATTAGAGTTAGGGTTAGGGGTTAGGGTTAAGGTTAGGGTTAGGTTTAGGGTTAGGTTTAGGGTTAGGATTAGGGTAAGGGAAAGAATTAGGGTTAGGGTTACGGTTAGTGTTAGGGTTAGGGTTAGGTTTAGGGATATGGTAAGGTTAAGTGTTTGGGTTAGGGTTAGGGTTAGGTTTAGGGTTAGGGTTAGGGTAAGATTAAGTGTAAGGGTTAGGGTTAGGGTTAGGGTTAGGTGTAGGGTTAGGGTTAGCGTTAGGGTTAGGGTTAGGTTTAGGAATATTGTAAGTTTAAGGGTTTAGGTTAGGGTAAGGGTAGGTTTAGGTTTAGGTTTAGGGTAGGGTTAGGGTAATTGTGAGAGTTAGCGTTAGGGTTAGAGTGAGGGTTAGGGTTAAGGTTAGGGTTAGGGTTAGGTTTAGGTTTAGGTTTAGGATTAGGTTTAGTGTTACGGTAAGGTTAAGTGTTAGGGTTAGGGTTAGGATTAGGGTTGGGGTAAGGGTAAGGTTTAGGGTTAGGGTTGGGGTTAGGAGTGAGGATTAGGGTTATGGGTTAGGATTAGTGTTAGGGTTAGGTTTAGGTTTAGGGTTATGGTTAGGGTTAGGGTAAGGGTATGGTTTAGGGTTAGAGTTAGTGTTAGGGTTAATGTTCATGTTAGGGTTAGGGTTAGGATTAGGGTTAAGGAAAGGGTAAGGGTTAGGGTAAGGTTTTGGGTTAGGGTTAGGGTAAGGATTAGGGTTAGGGTTAGGGTTAGGGTAAGGTTTAGAGTTAGGGTTAGGGGTAGGGTTAACATTAATTTTAGGTTTTGGGTTAGGGTAAGGGTAAGGCTTAGGGTTAGGGTTAGGTTAGGGCAAGCATTAGGGTTAGGGTTAGGGTTAGGGTAAGGGTTAGGGTTAGGGTTAGGGTTAGCATAAAAGTTAGGGTAACGAATAGGGTAAGTGTAAGGGTTAGGTTTAGGGCTAGGGTTAGGGTTATGGGTGAGGTTTAGGTTAGGGTTAGGTTTAGGGTTAGAGTTAGGGTAAGGGTAAGGTTTAACATTAGAGTTAGTGTTATGTTTAAGGTTAGGGTTAGGGTTAGGGTAAGGGTAAGGATTAGGGTATAGGGTAAGGGTAAGGGTAAGGTTTATGGTTAGGGTTACGGTTAGGGTTACGGAAAGGGGAGGGGTTAGGGTTAGGGTTAGGGTTAGGGGTAAGGATTAGGGTTAGGGTTAGTGGTAGGGTAAGGTTTACGGATAGGGTTAGGGTTAGGGTTAGCATTAATGTTAGGTTTAGGGTAAGAGTAAGGTTTAGGGTTAGGTTTAGGGTTAGGGGTATGTTTAGAGTTAGGGTAAGGGTAAATGTTAGGTTTGGGGTTAGGGTTAGGTTAGGTTTAGGGTAAAGTTAGGTTTAGGTTTAGGGTTAGAGTTAGGTTTAGTGTTTAGGGTTAGAGCAAGTTTAAGTGTTAGGGTTAGGGTTAGGGTAAGGGTTAGGATTATGGTTAGTGTTAGTGTTAGGGTTAAGGTTACGGTTAGAGTTTGGGTAAGGGTAAGGGTTAGGGTTAGGGTTAGGGTTAGTATTAGGATTACGGTTAGGTTTTATGGTTAGGATAAGGGTAAGGTTTAGGGTTAGGGTTAAGGTTTTGAATTTAGGGTTAGGGTTAGGGTTAGTGTTAAGATAAGGGTAAGGGTTAGGGTTAGGGTTATAGTTAGGGTAAGTGTAAGGGTTTAGGGTTAGGGTTAGGGATAGGTTTAGGGTTCGGGTTAGGGTTAGGGTTAGGGTACGGGTTAGGGTTAGGGTTAGGGTTAGGGTTATGATTAGTGTTAAGGTAAGGGGTAAGGGTTAGGGTAAGGGTTAGGGTTAGGGTTGGGGTTAGGTTTAGGGTTTGGGCTAGGGTAAGGGTAAGGATTAGGGGTTATGTTTAGGGTAGGGTAAGGGTTTAGGGTTAGGGTTAGGTTTACGGTTAGGGTAAGGATTAGGGGTTATGTTTAGGATAGGGTAAGGGTTACGGATAGGGTTAGGGTTAGGTTTAGCATTAAGGTTAAGGTTAGGGTAAGAGTAAGGTTTAGGGTTAGGTTTAGGGTTAGGTTTATGGTTAGGGTTAGGGTAAGGGTAAGTGTTAGGTTTGAAGTTAGGTTTAGGTTAGGGTTAGTGTTAGGGTTAGGGTTAGGGTAAGGGTAAGGGTTAGGGTTAGTTTTAGGGTTGGGGTTAAGGATAGGGTTAGGGTTAAGGTAAGGGTAATGGTTAGGGTTATAGTTAGTGTTAGGGTAATGGTTAGGGTTATGGTTAAGGTTAGGGTTAGAGGGGAGGGTTAGGTTTAGGCTTTGTGTTAGGGGTTATGGTTAGGGTTAGGGTTAGAGTGAGGGTTAGGTTTTGGGTTAGGGTAAGGGTAATGGTTAGGGGTTAGGGTTAGGGTAGGGCAAGCATTAGGTTTAGGGTTAGGGTTAGGATAAGGGTAAGTGTTAGGGTTAGGGTTAGGGTTAGGGTTTAGGGTTATGATTAGTGTTAAGGTAAGGGTAAGGGTTAGGGTTAGGGGTTAGGGTTAGGGTTGCTGTTAGGTTTAGGGTTTAGGGTTAAGGTTAGGGTTAGGGTAAGTGTAAGGGTTAGGGTTAGGTTTATGGTTAGGGTTAGGTTTAGGGTTAGGGGTTAGGGTTAGGGTTTGGGTTAGGTTAGGGTAAGGGTAAGTGTTAGGGTAAGGGTTAGGGTTAGGGTAAGGGTGAGGTTTAGGTTTAGGGTTAGGGATAGGTTTAGGTTTAGGTTTAGGGTTAGGGTA
>NW_028327512.1:0-123478 GCF_031878675.1 Megascapheus bottae | reverse complement strand
TTCAGGAGATCTGATTTAGCTAAATTCTAGAACTGTATTTCCTGATGGCTTGCCACATCTGGGAATTCAATTTTTAACAGAGTAATGGTGATTGTTTGGAACTGTGTAGTCTGTTTTAGTGAGGGTAGTAGTATGATGGGAGTAAAATCATTCACCCTATTAACAATGATTCTCTTCCTCCTCACTTCCCCTGTTGAGTGAGAAGGGGAGCAGGTGGCTAATTTTGCTTATCAGCAGGGAATCCTCTGTTCAATATTTTAAAAGCTCTCCTAATGTGGTCAAATAATTTTCATCCAAGAGAGGGAGAGAGAGGACTGTATTTTCAAGCTGCTTTGGAACTCCTGGGATGATGAATGTATAAATGCACTAGCAAGAGTGCTGGTGGTTACTCTGCATGTTTGATAAACACAATCACTGCCTTCCAAGGTCTGGGACACCAGCTCAACAACTTTGCAGGACCTCCAGCCCGCGGCAACCCCAGGAGTGACCACCCGAGGGCAGCAGAGCCCGCGGGAGCCACAGGAGCCAGGCAGGGCCATCCATGGGCTTTGGGGGGGGGGGGCATCTCTGCTCTCATCTTGGGCCTCAGTGGCAATTCTTTTCTGTGCCATGAATTCCTGCCCCCTCATTTCCAGGGCTCCCCCATCCTCCCAAGGTGACTTTGGGGCTCGGCAATGCTGGCTGCCACAGAGGTCACCAGGACCTAGGCTTCCTTGCATTTCCCCTGGTCTTTAGAGGAAAAAGGATGGATTTGTGGGGACCATAAAAAGCACGGCCCACGTGGGGACAGAGTCGGGGTGTTTTGCCCTTGGATTCCTCTTCCCAGCCTTCCCCAAGCAGAAGATTCTGGAGCTGCCACAGACTGCAAGTAACTATTGATTCTTGGGAGACCCTGGATTTCCTCAGTGTCAACCTGACTGCAAAGGAAAAAAACAAGAACAAAAACCTCAAGTTTTGGCTAAATTCTGCGGCTGAATTTCCAAGTGCTCAGGAAGTGAAATCCTTGAATATTTCCAAGATGTCAGTTTCCCAAACATGTCTCCTGCCCCTGCCTCCTATAGGGAAAAACCTTTACTATGACTCTCTGTGTGTGTGTGTGTGTGTGTGTGTGTGTGGTTTCCCTGGCCTAATGTACTTAGCTTTAACATAATCCAATTTGTCAAATATTTCTTTTTCTTTTTTTCATATATTTATTGCAATTAATAAAAGAGTTACATTATATTCACCAGATAGAAGGTGCATTACTTCACAGACATGGATACCCTTTCTCATGTCTTGGTCTCTATTTCACTCCACCCACCCCCATTCCTTCTTTTTTTAATGGTTGTTATTTTTGTGTTGCTTAAGAAGTTTGGGCCTACTGTCAGGCCACAAAGATGGTTTGAGTTTATTCAAAGAGCCTGATTATCTTAATACTTCATTCCTGGACTAGGGTTTAAACTCAGGGCTAGAGCTTTCATTTGGCATTCAAAAATTTTATTATTATTATTATTAAGGTGATGGGCAGAGGGGTATCTCACTGTGTGTGTGTGTGTGTGTGTGTGTGTGTGTGTGTGTGTGTGTGTGTTGTTTCCCTGGCCTAATGTACTTAGCTTTAACATAATCCAATTTGTCAAATATTTCTTTTTCTTTTTTTCATATATTTATTGCAATTAATAAAAGAGTTACATTATATTCACCAGATAGAAGGTGCATTACTTCCCAAACTTTGATACCCTTTCTCATGTCTTGGTCTCTATTTCACTCCACCCACCCCCATTCCTTCTTTTTTTAATGGTTGTTACTTTTGTGTTGCTTAAGAAGTTTGGGCCTACTGTCAGGCCACAAAGATGGTTTGAGTTTATTCAAAGAGCCTGATTATCTTAATACTTCATTCCTGGACTAGGGTTTAAACTCAGGGCTAGAGCTTTCATTTGGCATTCAAAAATTTTATTATTATTATTATTAAGGTGATGGGCAGAGGGGTATCTCACTGTGTGTGTGTGTGTGTGTGTGTGTGTGTGTGTGTGTGTGTGTCTGTGCATGCGTATGCTGGTAGTGGAGCTTCATTTCAGGGCCTTGGCATGTCCATTAGCATTTTTGCTTACGGCTGTGTAGCAAGCATAGTAATGATACAGATGAGCTGAGATGCATAAAGGTTTTATTTCTCCAGCGCTGGTTCCATAGTATATTATTCTATTACCCTCCAGTAGGCGGCGCACCTCACCCACCCAATGCAAGGCTACCCAGCCTCCTCCTACCTGCCTGTCCCAGCCAGGGCCACTCACTTGGTTCCACAGGTTGGCCTGCTACCACTTGATCCACAGCTTCACTTCTGGGTTTTTGCTGGTTAACAGGAGATAAGAGTTTTATGGACTTTTCTGCGTGGGCTGGCTCTGACCTTGAATCCTCAGATCTCAGGCTCCTGAGTAGTTTAGGATGAGAGGCAGGAGCCATTGGTGCCCAGCTCAGAATTTATTACTTTGGAGTAGTTTTAAGTTCACAGTAAAATTGAAAGAAAATGACAGATACTTCCCACGGACCCTCTGTCCCTACACAGGCCCAGCCTCCCCCACAACCAACATCCCCTACAGAGGGGTACACTGTGACAATCAGTGACACACACCTCCCACTGGCACACATGTTTCCAGAGACTGCAGAGTGTGGCTTATTTGCCCTGTTGTGTCATATGTGCACTGTGGTCCTGGGCCCAGGCACAATGTCGTGTGTCAGTCGCGTTATGTTTATCAGGAGTAATGCCAATGTTATACAATCCTTTTCTCCAATATAGATTTAAAGCCTATCAATGATTTATGCAAAGTTCTATATGGCTCAGTTGCATTGGTCTGAAACTCCCTTCCTTTATGACAATATCATATTTTACATGAATGAGTTGTCCATGTAGCTGTTGAATTCTTTATGTATTGTATTGGTCAATGGTTGATCTGTGCAAATATCAACAGTTGAATTACAAAAGCTAGGCTTTTCCTATTCATTTTCAAAATTACCCCTATTTTTCTTGGCATAAACACTCAAATTTGATTCCTAGATTAATTTTGTCTTTTCCTTTATTGGCGTTGTTCTGTATGGGATTTCTAAGGCGCTGCATCCCATGAATATTATATAAACTAGATTTTAGTAGTTCTGCAAGGTCAAGTTTAGCCTTCTAGCTAGGTGCTAGAATCTCAGGCTTGTCTAAGCTACTCAGGAGACAGATATCCAGAGCACAACATGTCAGGGATAACCCAAACAACAACAAAACTCCACTAGATTCCATTTCCATGATAACCAGTAGAAAGCTGGGCTACCCAGGCACTGTTGAGTCAGGGTTGTAATCTTAGCTACTCAGGAGATTGAGGTCTGAGGATTACAGTCCAAAACCTGCACAGACAGAAAATTCTATGAGACTCTTATCACCCATTAACCAACCAAATATTGGAAACAGAGGTATGAATCAAGTAGTAGAGCTTTAGCCTGAGGGGAAAAAAAGCCAATTGAGAACTTGAGTGAGGCCCTGAGTTCAAGCCTTAGTACTGGCACAACAACCATAAACCAACAAAAGAAATCAGGGCTGGGAGTTGTAGCTCAAGTGGTAGAGAGCCAGCCTAGCAAGTCTAGCAGTCTCAAAGCCCTGAATTCATTCCTCCTACTAATACTGGGGTTGGAGGGTGGTGGAGGGGAAGAAAAAGAAGCCAAAGCCCAAACAAACTTTCAGTGACTTTGTTAGCATACCAGTCTGAATTACCCTAAGCAGGAAAGCAAATTCCTTCTTCCCCACTTGGCTTTTCCAAGCCCCATTAGTCTTTGGAAGCCTGCTTGGATGGTGGGGCTGTCCCCAGAGCTTTCCAGCTGTGTCATGCCACAGTTTTAATCTCACAACATCTGGCTGCTTTAATCTCAGAATACACCCAGGCCTCCAGGCCCGTTAGGATCTGAGGCACCTGCACTGGCCTTTTCCCAGTCCTCTCCAAAGGGCACTCACCATTCAGGAGGCCTCACATCCTGGCAGGGCCTGGCTCTTACACATGCCAGGGTCTTTCCCCTCAGTTTGACCTCCCTGTGTGTCACACTCTACCATGGTCTTCCTGCTTTCATTATCACTGGAAAAAACGTCGGATTAATCAGCCTTTTTCCTTGCATCTGGCTAAAGAATTCAGGCAGGATGGAAACTACGCAGTGAAAGTTCACCAGGAAAGAAATACACTTTCAGGAGATTGAAAGCAAGCCATGTCAGGGTGTGAATGAGGGTTATTTTTACCCCAATATACCTTTTACTCACCTGAAAGTGGCTTAAGTCCATCTGCAGGCCCAGCACAGTGGGCAGAGTCACTGTCCCAAGATGAGGGAGGTTTAGGGAATTGCATTTGACTTTTTGGGCTTGGTTTAGTGGCTTAAATCGTGTTAATTAAATCTGTTGTTTTAAGAATTTTTGCTTGAGTAACCATTAAGCTGGAATGAAGCTTGCCAATTAACAATCCTTAGGTGGGTGGAGGGCTAAAAAATCCATCTCATGACAAAACTGCTGGGCTACTTTGGCTGGATAGAAATTGCAGACTATAGTTTTCTCTCTGAAAGCTTGGGGGTACCATCGCCCCTCGACGTGCCTGCATTGCACCATCATTCATGTCTAACTGTTACTTATCATTCTTGCATTTCTCTTATTGGTCCATTCCTCTGCAACCTGCAATCACTTGGAGTGGCTTTGGTTCAGTGGGCCCGCTGAACTCTGATTCTTCTCCTAGATTGTAAGCTCAAACAAGCTAGACTCAGAACAATATCTTAATTTCAAAATCTAAGCTAGTGCTCCTCATATAGAAAGTGCTTTGCCAATTTCTTTTAAGTGTTAATTTTTTTGTGCCAGTCTTGGAGCATGAACTCAGGGGTTGGGTGCTGTCCTTAATCTTTTTTTTTTATTGCGATTAATAGAAGGGTTACATTATATTCACCAGATAGAAGGTACATAACTTCACAAACATTGATACCCTTTCTTACTTTCTTATGACATGGTCCCCATTTCCCTCTCACCCTCCCCCCGCTTATCTTGATTTCCCCCCTTCCTATCCAATTTCAAATAACCAATTAAGCATATGTAAAATATATCAGATAACAAGATGAAATATTGTAACAATATGAGATAACCAAGGGATGGCAAAAGAGATAAGAAATAACATAGTACATTAAGGACAACAGTCACTCATTGTATGGCTTTTGTTTCCTTCTCCTGGAGATGCTTACTTTTAGTGTCATACTCTTTGGCATAATGTCTCTAGATTTTTTTCTATTTTAAATTTCTGCTAGGAGAGCCCAAGGTTTCTACTGATTATGACAAATGAGGGAGACTATTGGGCCTATGTTCCTTGGAGTCTGGCGTACTTCACTTAATATGATTTTTTCTAAGTCTTTCCATTTCCTTACAAATGAGGCGATGTCTTTCTTTCTGACAGCAACAGAGATTTCCATTGTGTATAAATACCACATCTTGTTGATCCACTCATCAACTGAGGGACATCTAACTTGGTTCCATGTCTTTGCTATGGTAAATAGTGTTGCAATGAGCATCGTTGTGCTAGTCATCTCTCATGGAACAGGAGAATGGGGTTGTAAATGCTAATGAAGCTAGAGGACAACTAAGCAGTAGGCCACCTACCTCATCTAGATGATTCATTGCATTGCTCCTGGGATTTCTGCACCTGGCTCTGCCTTCTGCTGGCTTGCAGCACAGTGTCCTCTCACTGCCCTCACGTTAAGTGTTAGACTACACTGGGTCCTTGCAAGTCAATGCTTGGAGCACCTGAGATCCTGATCAGAGGCCACTGGTGACCAATACCTGTTCTGCAAGGGATGAAGTGATTCCTGGCTTCATTTTACTGTTTCTGGGTCTCCAGTAAAGTGGAACGGCTGAGAAGCAGGCCACGGGACAGCTGACCTGAGGTGTTGCCAGCACCAAATGACAGTTTTCTAGAGAGGATAGTGGTAATGCTTCATCTGGAAAGTTCTCAGCTGAATTTCAGCTGAACAGATGCCAAAGGCCAGACAGTTGCTGGATGCCCTCTGGGGAAAGGGCAGCCAGTAAAATTATGAAGACAAGAGAGGGCATGAATGAGCACAAACAAGAGTAAGCAATTTCCACGAAGTCAGGGGGATGCCAGGAGAATGGAAAAAAATGGTGTTGGGGGCAGCAGGTATGGAACTGAGTCTCAGAGGCTTTCCTTACCCTTGGCTGGCTTCGAACTGCAGTCCTCATATCACAGCTTCCTGATTAGCTAGGATTACAGGTGTGAGCCACTGGTGCCTGCCTTACTTTGTATTGTCTATTAAATGCTTTAAGTGGCTTTTCTCATGTCTTTATTTTTCCCAATTCATGCATGTTTGGCTCTGTTTATCTCATATCCTCTACTAAGGTGTCATTGATATGTTGGTCAAAGGGAGTAATAAAGACAGACGATAGGGTTTTTTTTGTCAGTCCTGAGGTTCAGCTAAGGGCATGAGCACTGTCCTTGGTCTTTCTCAAAGTCAGAGCTCTACCACTTGAGCGACAGCACCACTGCAGGCTTTTTTCTATGTATGTGGGACTGATGAATCAAACCTGGGTCTTTGTGCATGCTAGAAAAGCACTCTACCACTAGCGCAAATTCCGGTCTCAAGAAGATAGGATTTTTTAAGCCAATCTTCCAGGCACCCAAGGCTTCTCATATTTCCTTTGATATTTGATCAATTTGTATTCATATTAGTTGGAGCTCAAATACTAAGTCATAGCTAGACTTAAGAGTACGCCTTCTATTTTCTCGATTTCTAAATATCCAGTTTATGCTTTTCTCTATCTAATGACAGAAGAGCTGCATAGCTGGGCAGGGACCTTTTAGAATGGACACGAACGTAGTTTGACTAAGATACTCTTTCGTGGAGCAAGCATGGATCTTCAAAGTTGTTTGCAGAGCTATGTTGTAAAATGGTAGTAGAAAGAGCTATCTTTATGGCATATCAGATTTGACCTAATACAAGACCTGGTATGTGTGTGTGTATGTGTGTGTGTGTGTGTGTGTGTGTGTGTGTGGGTGTGTGTGTGTAGGTGTGTGTGTGTCCCTTGTGTGGAAATAAAATTTAAAAATCTCTAATTCTTTTTTTTAAAGCATCAATAGTTCTTCATTCTAGCATTAGAACTAGTTGGGCACATAGCTTCCCAGCCCGTGCCAATATTTCAGCCTCTCCTGAAGCTAGATGTGACCAGGTGACTATGTTTCCTCCAACAGAATGTCATCGAAACGTTCACAACCTCTGCGACAAGTCCTTGGAAGGAAATTGCTTGCCTTCCCTTTCTTTTTTTTTTGCTTCCTTTTGGCTCCAGTTGGGATATCTGTTGGCCAGCTTGTCTCAGGGTAGATGAGGAGCATATTGCAGGGAATGAAAGGGTCACGAGAGGGGTGGCCTCCCTTTGGGTTCTTAATTACTATTCCTACTGGTGATCACCCTCGTCATCATGACCATCAGATCAGAGTTACAGGCAGCCAGATAGGAAGATGGCAAAGGCCTTATCTATCCTGCCTGTTCTCTCTTAAATCTTTTTACAGAATTTGTCACTGAATATTTCTACTTCATTGATCGGAGTTTAGCCCTACCTAGTTATATAGTGACCCAGATAAAAGAATTGTTTTTAACTAAGGAAAAGAAAGAAGTGTTGAGTGGACTTCTAGTTAGAAAAGTCCTATCTAGGTCAACAGTAAAAAACAATGGCCTATAGACCAAATCTACCCACAAACTTGTTTTATTATTATTATTGCAAATACATTGTTATTGGAGCAAAGCCATAAGCACTCTTTATACATGTCATCTCCAGCTAACTCCAGGCTAGCAGAGTTGAACAAGTATTCCAGAGAGCAAAGGGACCATGGGCCTAACCTGCTTACCATGTGGAGCTTTCTGTACGTTCTCAACGGTGGTGGACGGCTTTGAATGAACATCTTCAGTCCTTGTGATGACGCTGTGGGAGGAGAATTGGGCTTGATAAGGACTCAGTGATAATTTTTCTCTAGCCCCAGGAGATTACTATATATGTTAGGCATATGTTTGGCTAAAGATAACATAACCTCAGACCAATGGTGGATTAAACAAAAAGGGTTTTCTTGTCTCCACATTCATGGTCCCGGGTGAATGGAGATGTTCACTGATGCTTTTGAAACTGGGCACTTTCTTCCCCCACCCCCCCAGACATTCATCTCCATGCTCCCTATAAGATGGCTGAATACCCAGCCACACATTCCACAAGTCTGCATCCCACGCAGTAAGGAAGAATGGGAAGGTGAAAATGGCCATACTGCACAAGTTTGTCCCCCTCCTAAACGCTTCCCCAAAGGACTTTAATGGTTAGGACTGTCTTGGGACCTCCTCTGACAGATGAGGATTCTGGGATAGTGAGAATATGAATTGGATCACATTAAGGGTCAAATGGAATGGAGATTTTGTTGGAGAAGAAGAGGAAGGTGCAGAGGTGCTATAGAGGGCCCTTTACTGTAATTATGTTATTCTAATACCTTCTAATGATCTCAATTCTTTTTAAAACTTTATTTTTATTATCTTTAAGGAGTTGTGATTACTTATTTGCTCTATCTAAATTAATTCTAGTTTCCATATGTGCAATGTTTTCTCTTTCTGAGCTTGGCTTACTTCACTTAAAATGATTTTCTTTTCCAGGTTGTTCCATTTCTTTGCAAATGATGCAATTCCATTCTTTCTGAAGGATATATAAAATTCCAGTGTGTTTGTGTGTGTGCATGTGTGTGTGTGTGTGTGTGTGTGTGTGTGTGTGTGTGTGTGTACACAGTCTCAATTCTTCTTTCCACCCTTGACCTTTACCCCTCCCGGTCAAAGTTCATAACTTATGTTTTTTTTCTCCTCCCCTACCTTTCATACCTTTGTCTAGGTGAGAATCCTGGAAATGAGCCTGAAGGGGCGAAGCTGCAGAGTGCCAGCAAACAGATTGTGCAAAAAGCCATCCTGCAAGTGTTTTGGGCAGCTTACATTACAGTGCATTCACACGAGCCCTCGGCCAAGAAGCCCTGTTTTTAAAAAAGTGTGTTGGAGTTTTAGGTCCCCAGGTATGGAGTCCCAGAACCCCAGCTCATGCAGGCTGAATCTTGGCTGTGAGGTGGGGCCCGGTGCCTGCCCTCGCTCAGGCTCCGCCTTTCCCCACGAGTCTGCAGCCAAGAGGAGGCACCTGAGCCAGAGTGGGTAGCCAGCTGTCCCTCCCCGGCCTTCCACAGGCTCCCATTGGCGGCCCCGGAGCGGCCCAGCTTCCCGATGCCCCGCCTTGGTGGCTGCGGGTTGGGCTGGATGCTTAGTGCCTGCCCCAGGCCCCGGAGAGGACCACCAGGTGGAAGCGGACCCGCCCTGCGGACCCGGAGCAGTGGGAGGAGAAAGGGCCGAGGTGAGAATGGGGGTCCATCAGTTAGCTGTGCTCCACGTGTAGGAAGCATACTGGATGAACGAATGCACCGCATCTATAGGACTGGAGTGTTCCATTCAGGACTTGACGTGTAGGGCAGAGAATCTGCTCATGGTGGCCGTCCTTACTCTTTTTCTGGAGTATTTGAAGTTTCCCCAGGAAATGCTTCTGAACTAGGAGAAACGTGTAAATTTAACTGTTGTTTTAGGGAGCACTGATTTCCTAGAAGATGATATAGAAAAAATGGTAGAGGAACTGGGAAAAGGATATAAAAGCAATGCCTGTCATTGAAGGCATAAAAACTGCAATCGTTTTTCTTCAGCTTTATCAGAGATTCTTTGTGGGAAAGAGATTCCTGGATGGATCAATCGACTTGCCTACTTCAGTTCCTGTATACCCTTTCTCCAGAGTTGCCTCCCAAAGGAGTGGCCCACTCCTGCAGCCCTGCAGTCCAGTGTTAGCCAAGAGCTCCAAGATGAGCTGGAAGAAGCGGAGGATGCTGCTGCATCTGCCACGATGAAAAATGCTGCTGCAGGCGCCAGATCCGGACACCACACTAAGCTATAAGTGTCTCTCAAAGTCACCTTTGGAACTGTCTCCAGCAGTTGAACATCATTAGAGAAAAGAAAACAGAGTAAACATCCTTTGGGTACTTTGTATGCAAAGATGGCTCTCCCCCAATCCCAGTTTTTCAGCTCAGGATTATATTTGTAATCTTAAAAAATGGATATATATATATATAGATATACACACACATACACACACATACACACACACACACACACACACACACACACACACACACACTATATCTATCTATCTATCTATCCCTTGGCGCAGGAGGGAGAACTTTCTATGAAGCAAGATACCCTCTGGTTTTTTACCCACTTGAAAATTTGGATTTACTTCTGTTTTATACAAGCTCTGTTAAGTTGTGTTTACAGTATTTTGTATCGCTGTTTACAGATCTTGCATGGACTTCTGCCACTGTAAAAGAAGAAAATATTCATCTTCAAAAATGAGGCAGGTAATATAATGAATGACTGTTGTCCTTAATGTGCTATGTTATCTCTCATATCCTCTGCAGTCCCTTGGTTATCTCATATTGTTACAGTATCTCACTTTGTTATCTGATATATTGAATTTATTTGTATTTGGTTATTTGAAATTTGATAGGGAAGGGGGGAAAACCAAGATGGGGGGTGGGGGGAGGGTAATGGGTACCAAGACATGTGAAAGGGTATCAATGTATGTGAATTAATGCACCTTCTATCTGGCAAATATCATGTAACCCTTTTATTAATTACAATAAAAATATATTTAAAAAATGAGGCAGGTGGGCCGGGAGTTTGGCCTAGTGGTTAAAGTGCTTGCCTTGCATGCATGGAGACCCGGGTTTGATTCCTTAGTACCACATATAGAAAAAAGTCAGAAGTGGTGCTTAGGCTCAACTGGTAGAGCTCTAGCCTTGAGAAAGCCCAAGGACAGTGCTGAGGCCCTGAGCTCAAGCCCAGGACTGGCAAAAAAAAATGAGGCAGGTACTCTTCATACACTTCCTGACAATTGCCAGAACAATGGCATAAACAATAGACACAAAAAGTTGCTACACAGAGTTTCCAACACCTGCTTAAGAATTGTCCTTTAGGTTTGTATTTTAGCATTTTGGGCAATCCGATGCAGAGAACCAGACTGGCTTGATACATAGGAGCACATGGTGGGCCCCGGCACGCAGGAGTCCAGCCAGGACCTCCTCACACCCTTCCTTTTCCGAGGAGCCCATCTCCCAGGTGCCCGTGGGGCAGTGGCTTTCATCCCAAATACCCGTCCACCTAGGCTGAGTGATATTCTCCTGTCTACCTGCCTAGCTTGGATGCCTTTGATTCAAAAATTCAGATGATTTCCATTGAAGACATTCTTGTAACTGACGAGTGTTTTTGCACATGTGTTAGGAAAGGGACTCCATTTTTAATAGCTAATAGTTTCTTCCCCACAAAAGATTTCCTTGATGGGGTAGGAATAGACTAAATAGTAGCCTTCTGTGCAGCAGTGTGAATTGACATCAACTGCTTTTAACTCTTCAGACTACCTTTTATATTAATCCTCAAAATCATAGCTAATGAAACACACCAGAAAGGTATTTCATACTCCTTGGTATTTCATACTTTTTAGGTTCCATACCAGAAAAAAATGTCAGGATTGTTAGTGATGGGGTAATCTCCCCTTGTAATAGAAAGCTTATTCTTACTGACTCCTTGTTGGAAAAAATCATATTTATATGTCTTTAACTCCATCTTTTTCTATCCCCTCAAATGTATGTCTCTGAACCTAACATACTCTTTTGAGATTGAAGTTGTTACTACAGAAAAGGCCTGCTTAGCAAGAAAGCAACTGCTTTTGTCTGCTTCCAGTGAGTCCTTTGTGTGTAATAGCCAAGTCATTTCATGTCTTGTTCGATGAATGAATATTCACCGAATGACTGTCCTACATAAAATATTGGAAAGAAGAAAAATGATGCAAGGCAGTGACTTCAGCATTATATACGCTTATGTTCTTGGTTTTGACTTTTTTTCAATTATTTAAATGTTTGGATTGTATTGTTTGCTGTCTATGCGAACATAATAACTTTTAGTTAACCACAGTTTTAACTTTCCCATAAGCTGATTTTTATCAACTTAAGCACAACCTGTTGATAGGGAAAATAAACCTTGGGTTCTAAGCATATGCCTGAGGAAAATGACACTACTTTATGCTTTCTGACTGTTTTATATCTGTATCCAGCAAGGAAAGCGTGACAGATCAATGTCAGTTCTGTTGCAGGCAGAGCACTTGTTTTAAGAGATGTGATAGCGATGGAGGAACATATGACTTCAGTGAAATATTGACTTAGTTCAGCTTGTAGATGGAGTCTTGCTCTAGCAGTAACTTGTTTACTGTGCACAGAATCCTAACACCCAAACCTGATCAGTAAGAAGTATTTAATGCTGTCAGCTTGGGCTTTTTAAATAGTCTGGATCACAGCTTCTGAAGTACACGTGTTTGAAACCTGGGCTACTGCCTCAGAGGAGTAACCTGCCTTGGTTAGATATTCCTAAGTAGCCATGAATGTTCATTCTGTGCCTGCTTATTTAGAATGCACATTGGTGACTTGATGGGTACTTCCCTGTAGCTGTTTTCATCTGCAGCATTTGCAGCTTAGAAATAATGAGAAGAGCCCCAGTAGGGGGAAAAAATCAGTGGAATAAGGCCAATTATCTTACTGAGAGTCAGCAGATAAAACTCTAGACATGTGACTGCTTACAATCTAGTTGTAACTGAAGATAAAGACAATCTCAGTTCAGTCCTGCTCTACAGTTCAAATTGCCCCTAAAGCTTCAAAACAACTCTTGTTATTTCTACCTGGACTTGTCCTTTAGAAAAATTCATGTTAAAAATCTGATCATTAATGTACATGTAATCAGGTTCAGATGAAGTTTTTATAGTTGTAACCAAGTAAACCACATTTCTCCTGGTGGTTTGAACATAATAATAGTGTTACAAGTCAGATGATTCTAGTTTCTCCTATTTCTTTTAAAGACACTTTGTGGGGGGCGGGGGACATCAACTTTGGCAAGTGTGGCTTGTGGAAGAGCAGGTGGTGGTACAATCTGAGAGCACCGCCACTTGATGCCTGAACTCCAGCCAAGTGTTGCTCTGACCCCCAGCAATAGCATAGATGACCCATCACCAGCATTAGTGCAGAGCAGGGATTTCTGGCTTTGGTCAGCACCTAGGACAGCTGCGTGGCTGTCTTCCTTGACCACTTCCATCACACAGTGGTAGCAGCATTCCCTGTTTCAGGGTTCTAATCTGTCTTTTTACAGCTTCATTTCAGTAAGATGCCCTGTGATTTTAACACTATTTTTTCCTTAAATGACCTGTTTAAAAGACTCGTTTTCTTTAGCAAATTAGCCATACTGTTTTGTATCCCCCTTCTCTTTATTGTGGTTTCAGGGTGCAGCTTAATTGTTAGATTTTCATGGTCCGCTCATTCCCTACACTGATACGCGCAAGTCTTCATGTAGGAAGGTGCTCAGCTGTCAAGAATCTCCACAGATGCCACTGTCCTGTTAGAGTGTTTCTGTAAAAGTACCAAGCGTCTTCACTTTTGCTACATTGGACTATCATGTTATAACATTGAAATACATCAATTTATTAAAAAATACTATTGTAAGAAAAAATGTGCATTTGATGATTCTGCTCATTTTTATGCAGTGCCTCTAAAACATAGTGTGGTCAAATGTGGCAGTTTTGCAGCCAAATTTCCTTTTGAGGGTCTTTTCTTTTCCTTAACAAATGAAGGTCTTATTTATTCTGCCTTTTATGCATTTTTACCTATGATTTCAACCAAGGGTCTTTTTATGAAGCATTGAGTACATTTCTGTGTCTTTTATGAATAATAAAGGAAATATTAAAAGATACTAAGCATGAGGCATGCTGGAAAGATTTAATTCCTTTCAAATAACTGAATTAAAGGCTTCTGTGAAAAGCATTCAGGTTCAAGATCAAATTTAGCAAAGGCATGTTCTCAAACCCAGTGACTCACGATCATATTTATATTTAAAACAAGAGAGGAGTTTACGTTTTGTAGGAACTCTGTACATCTCAGTTCTCTGAATTGTTTCACAGTTGATGTAGGCTTTCTGTGCAGAAATTAACTGGGGATTTATAAGTTTCTTTTCTCATTTCAAGGTTAAAGACGAGTGAGTCAATATGTATGATTTATGACTATTGAAATGTAGTGGCTGAATAGAGAACAGCTAGATTTGTGAACCCCTAGACGGCTGCCCCAACTGGTGGTCCTTACCTTTGGGTTTGGTTATAAAGGGCAGAGCTTTTGGAAGGAACTCTGGGGCCTTATACAACCTATGTCATCGTCTGGCTATGCATTTGTATTAGCATCATATGAATAGAAATGTCTTTTATCCTTGTTCCAATTAGCCTTTTTTTGTGAGATTGTGAAAAGCATAGGGGTCAGAAATGAGGAACCAAATAGGAAAATCACTTGTTTTAACTCTTTGTAGCATGAAAATAATGTGGGAAGAATAAGGTGCCAGAGTTGTGAAGGCATCTACAGAGATATGTGCATAGGTGTGTGAGTGGGGCGATTTCTTGCTTCATCCTCTGGGTTCAGTGCACATCTCTCTGGAGTCTAAGAGAGTTTCAATTGTTTATGTGCTTCACAAAAGTTACTGAGTTGGAGCTCCTGGGGACAGAGAAGTGAGAGCTATAACATTGTGGCCATGTTGCTTGAAAAGATCTGGTGTACACTAAATATGGGATTAGCATTTACAAAACTGACCATGGTCTCTGGAGTTGTCGTGAATGTGAAAGGCACCTATGGTTCTTGCAGTATTGTAGGTGGAAGCGGTATGGTCCTCAGTGAGGATGGGAGAGCACAGAGGAGAAGGGTGCTGCTGCAGGAAGGTCCGTAAGACGCTCACCTCCCGTAAAATACTCAGAGGAAGACAACTATGGGCTGTGCCTCCAGGGGTAGATCCCTATCTTTGAGCAAAGAAGGCTCAGGGACACAGTTTGAGTCTCAGTTCAAGCCCCAGAACTGGGGGAAGACAAAAAGAACTTAGAGGTATCCAGTGGTATTTTACATGGAGAAATGCTCATAATGAGGCAAGGCAGACTCTTCTGAGACCAATTCAGACAACTGAGAGAAGACATTAGAATCATCTGCTCCATTTATTTGGTGTGTGATCTATAAATTTAATAACAGTATTTGAAAATGTATATGTATTTCAGAAAATACATTCAATCCCATACATCAAATATACAAATGAGATAATTATTCATTACCAGACCTGGAGTTCTTTCTTCTTCTTAAAGGTTAGAGGAAAAATTAAAAAAGCAAATACATAAGATAAAGATGTAAAGATCCTATTTCAGCTATAATTCATGGCTACAATTCCTTAATTAGTATTCAAAATTAATTAAGTAAAAATGTTTGAATTCGTAAAAAATTAACTTTGTTGTTTTCAGTGTCTTTATCACTGAGCTCTTTTCTTCTGATTTTCATGTAAAACTACTGTTGTTGCGGCCATGGTTGTTGTCAGGTCATTGTTCATGTCATTCAAGCATGTGACTATAGAAAAATCTTACAGATATACAGAAGTATGGCTGGTGGGACTATTTCAGCAAGCAATTAACTCAAGAACACAGAAAGCAACCTTGCACATCCCATAAGCTATGGAGGATAGGGTATCAAATACATATTTTTTAAAGTACTAATATTTTCACTAGGATAGTAATAAAATACAGAAACACTTTCCAGGAGAGAATTTGCTTATGTATCAAAAGATGATATTTGTATGATAAGAAGGATCCTAATACTGAATTAAGCAAAAGAAAGGTAATGGTCAGCTGGGCTCTACTAGCTTGCATCTGTAATCTTAACTTCTCAGGAGGCTGAGATCTCAGAATCCATATTTGAAATCTGCTTAGGAATCAAAGTCTAACAGACTTATCTCTAATAAACCTTCAAATATTCAGTAGTAGAGCTGTGGCTCAAATGGGTGAGTGGTAACCAAGAGTAAAATCACCTCAGTGGGACGGAAGCATGGCCTAGTGGTAGAGTGTTTGCCTAGCATGCACAAAAATCTGGGTTCAATTCCTAGGTACCACATACATAGAAAAACCTGAAAGTGGTGCTGTGCCTTAAGTGGTAGAGCACTAGCCTGTGAAAACGCAGGGACAATGCCTCTTTCTTTTGTTCTTTCTTTCTTTCTTTCTTTCTTTTTTGGTAAGTCCTGGGGCCTGAGCTCGGGGCCCCAGTTATGAGTACAAGCCTTGGAACTGGCACAGAAAAAAGAAAGAAGAAAAAAGAGAAAAACATCTCAGTGCCCAGGCCCTCAATTAAAGGCCTAGGATCAACAGCAATAGAAAAAGAAAGAGTATTTTCCTAGATGCACAAGGACACAAGAGCATATTGATCTATACATTAAGGAAAAGCTTTCACTGACAAGAAAACTCAATGGAATTTTATTCAGTGTGTTAGTTTTAAATACTGAAAGTTTTACCACAATGTAAACTTTCCCTTAGGAAGAAAAAAGGTATAATAAGCTTAAAGAAATTAAAAGGACAATTTCTTACTGCTTGTGCGCTCTCTGTCTCTCTCTGTCTCTGTCTCTCTCTGTCTCTCTCTGTCTCTGTCTCTCTCTCTCTCTCTCTCTCTCTCTCTCTCTCTCTCTCTCTCTCTCTCTCTCTCTCTCTCTCTCTCTCTCTCTCTCTCCCCCCCTCTCAATTTCAACTTTTAAACTTAGGGCTTCTCTTAACTCTTGCTCAACTTTCTACACCATGTCTGGCTTCGACCTCATCTCATAGGGCACACTGCCTGCCTCCTTTAATGCTACTTATTGTGAACAGGGAGTCTCCCAGACTTTCGTGATGGGCTGGCTTTGAACATGGACCTACCAAATCCCAGGCTCTTGATTATCTAAAGGAGAAGTATCTGGTAAGAAGAGCTATTTCTTTTTTTTTCATATATTTTTACTGTAATTATTAGAAATGTTACATTATATTCACCAGATAGAAGGTGCATTACTTCACAAACATTGATACCCTCTTATGTCTTGGTCCCCATTTCCCTCCCTCCGCTCCGCCCCTCATCTTGTTTTTCCCCCTTCCCAACCCCATTTCAAATAACCAAATAAGCATATGTATAATATATCAGACAACAAGCTGAAAAACTGTAACAATATGAGATAAGCCTGGAACAGCATAAGAGATGAGAGATAACATAGCAAGCTAAGGATATCAATCACTCATTATATGGCTTTTGTTTCTATATCCCGGAGGTCCTTTCATTTAGTATCATACCATATGGCCTTATGTATCTCGGTTTGTTCTGTTGTAAATCTCTGCTAGGGGAGCCCAAGGTTTCTACTGATTATGACAAATGAGGAAAACCATTGAGCCTATGTTCCTTTGAGTCTGGCATAAGAACAGTTATTTGTTAAGTGTGAAAAATGAGTCTTGGACTTTTGGCAAAATTTCTTTCCAATTAATTACAACGTAAACACCAGGATAATGGGTATCTTTCTATCTGACAACTGCCCAACCCCTGACTGTCAGGGTAAAATGATGAACATTGGCATGCTCTGCTCATCTCTCTGGACAATGATCCTCCTAGAGATTCACTTGTCTCTCAGCTTTCTTTCCATGGAGGATCAAGGTCTCATTAGGAAATCCGTTGTCTGAATAGGGACTTTTCCACCTTCTGGCTTCCATCTCAGGAACAAAGGAAATTTAAAGCTTTCTCAACATCTTCATTGGAAGGGGTGCTAGAGCTATAATTCTTTGCTCACAGATACCTGTCCATCATGTCAATACAATGCAAACATGCGTAGTTTGTTCACCGATGGTGTCTCCATAGGTTAATATTCAGAAAGGGAAACTGATTCAGTTTTGAATATATAACACAATTTTAACATGGCATGAAGCTATGATTCCTAATTTCCTATTGTATATATGGGTTCCTGGGCTTTCTTCCATTTGGTTATCATGCATATTGGTTCTTTAATCTGTGTGTATTCACAGCAAAATATCCAATGTGAATCTATGCTGAGCTATATTTAAATTAGCCAATAAACATTTGATTTTATTTTCTGATCCAATTCATTAAAATGAAATATTCTGTTTTTTTTGTGTGATATTAAACACCCTTCTCAAACACCTCTCAGACACAACTGGTTAGATTATGTCAGATTCTTCACTCGCTCAATCCACATACTGAAGTTCACAGCACAGCACACGATATATTTCTGTCCAAATCTTTGGCACTAATGATTTTAATATGAAATTATGAATTTGAAACCTCTGAGAATTATCGAATTCGAAAGAAGCTAAGAGTTAGTAACAAAATAGGATTCACAATTCAGAATGCTTAGTCTTGATTGGGATTTAAACTTTTATCACATGAGCCATATTATTTTTTTTATTTTTCTTGGATGTAGGACCTGAATTCTGGGCCTGGTGTTTCCTTGAGCTCCTCAGCCCAAGGCTACTGCCCTACCCCTTGAACCACAGCACCACCTCCATTTTTCTGGTGGTTAATTGGAGATAAGTGTCTTATGGACATTAGGGCCAGGGCTGGCTTTGAATCCTGATCCTCAGATCTCAGCCTCCTGACTAGGTAGGACTATAGGCATGATCTACATGAGGCATATTTATTATCAGAAGCACAAATCATAATCATCCATTTTGAGTGTAACTCTAAGTATCATACTGAATATAAGATATTGACATTTCTAAGGAGTGTCCCAATATTCATACTTATGAAATGAATTATAGAGCACTTAATGCTTTGTCCCACTGATTGTTTAGAGTAACCTGGGATATAAATTCCTTTGGCTATATTATTGAAAATACAAAGACCCCTTATAGGAGAAGATAGAATGTAAATAATGAACATACCAAAGGTTATTTTCTCTCACATATGTCTTGCCCTTCTGCTGCATTAGACTGAGTCATGTCCTGCCGAGAAAACCATTATCTTTTATCAGTCTCACCTACTAAAATCAGATAAATCATGGTATTTAGAGCAAAAGAAAATTTGATCCTTAAAGAAGCAAAAGTGCAAATCCTCAAGTATTCAAAGTAACCAAGAGCAAATTTTTTTTGCCAGTCCTGGGACTTGAATTCAGGGCCTGAACACTGACCTTTGGCTTTCTCAAGGCTAGAGCAATACCACTTGAGCCACAGCACCACTTCCAGCATTTTTTGTGTATGGGGTCCTGAGGAATCGAACCCAAGACCTCATGCAAGCAAGGCAAGAGGCTACCACTAGGCCATGCTCCCGGGCCTAGCAGGAATTACTTCAGTGACCCAGATCTTCATCACTTGAATATATACAGAAGCTTACACAAGATAAGTGCATGGAACCATTTTGGTGGCTAATTTATTGGGTGCAATTGAAGCAACAGGATAAAAAGAAACAGTAGGGGGGGCATGAGTTTGGCATAGTGGTAGAGTGCTTGTCTAGCTTGCCCAAAGACCCTGGTTCGATTCCTCAATAACACATACATAGATCAAAGCCAGAAATGGTGCTGAGACTCGAGTGATAGAGTTCTAGCCTTGAGAAAATCCAAGGACAGTGCTTAGTCCCTGAGCTCAAGCCCAGCACTGGCAAAAAAAAAGTAAACAGTAGGGCCAGGAGCAGGAGTGGATAGTGAAACTCATTATGAAGCCCCATTCTCTGGCTTGATCCACTGATCCTATTCAGAGAGCTTGATGACTTAAAAAATTATCAATTCACAAGGTCACTTTTGACCTGTAATGAAAAAGGCAAATGCAGTGTACTACTTTAGTTATTCTGTGGATCTACTTCTAAGCTTACCTTTATTAGCTATCATTTTGATTGACCATTTAACATAACAGTAAATCTGTTGAGAAAATTTCAGTTAAATGACTTTTTAGAAGTAAATTGGATACTTACCTTGCCCTCGTGCCTTCACTGGAGTTTGTATCCTTAGCTTTTCAGCCTCAGAGGACTGAGCAGCACACTTCTTCAAAAGAACTAAGCAAGGAGTCTGCAGAATAATGGGATGAACAATGAGCCAGTGGGAGATGTGGAGATCACATTCTGACAAGATGCTTGAACTTCCTCTCTTAGCAGGAATTGGACAGGAAAATGTGAGAAACATGTATATGACATGAAAGATCATGAATACAGGGGCTGATACACGACTTGTATGGCCAGTATGTCTTTTTAAGATGTAGAGCCATTGACCAGGAATCCAAACACCTATGTCCAGTCACAACTTCCTGACACACAGAGTGAGAGCTAGGGTGCATAGTTCAACCAGGAATTTATTGGGAATAAAAGCAAAACAGAAGGACAAGTCATGAGTTCAAGCCCCAATTCCAATACCAGGAAGTACATAAATGACAGATAGAAAAGACAGACTTATAGATGATAGATTGTATGATCATATCTGCACATAGGTACTTGTATTCAGGGAGGAATTATCTGAACATATTAATATTCAAAGACATCAGCAATCTAACTTGTTATGGAAGTCTAGGAGATAATTTTGAAACTTTTTGTATGGTGACAGTTTCTATGACTAGTTTTTAATCTTTATATTCATCACTATTCATTGCTTCAGAATTTTTCTGTGAAATGCTGTGTAACAATTAAAAGAAAAAATAAATAGTTGACCTTTCTGACCCAGAGTCTATAAAACTAGCCTCAGGTATCTTCAGCTAATCACAGTCCTTTACTTATGATATTCAAATATCTATTGCTGAAGAAAGCACATAACCCTAAATTCCTATACATGTTCTTTCTCATGATCTTTTCTTTTGTTCCAACTAATAGCACTGCTGAGAATTAGTCTCTTCACTAATAACACTTTTCTATGTTTTTAAATCTGCTTACTTCAGAAAGGCGAAAAAGCAGATTACATTGAAATGCAAACTTTCCTGCTCTTGTTTTCTAACACAGTAAGCTTAAACATAGGGCCTAAATGTTATCCTTTCCCTTTTTACAATCAAGGCTACCGTTCTACCACTTGAGTCATAGCTCCACTTCTGATTCTTTGCTGCCACTACTGGCTTCAATCTGATCCTCAGATCTCAGCTTCCTGAGTAGCTAGGATTCCAGGCATGAGTCCCTGGTGCCTAGCTGAAAGAAAATCTTTATACATATGTCTTGCCACTGAGCCAAAGATCAACACAGAAAAAAAAGCCATATAGTATGACGCTAAATGAAAGGACCTCCAGGATGTAGAAACAAAAGCCATATAATGAGTGATTGTTGTCCTTGATATACTATGTTATCTCTCATCTGTTTTACTGTCCCTTGGTTATCTCATATTGTTATAATACTTCACCTTATTATCTGATATATTTTATGTATGCTTAATTAGTTATTTGAAATAGGAGAGGGAAAGGGGGAAATTAAGTTGTGAGAGGGGAGGGTGGAGGGAAATAGGAAACAGGACATGAGAAAGGGTATCAATATTTGTGAAGAAATGCACCTTCTATCTTATGAATATAATGTAACCCTACTATTAATTACAATAAAAATATATGGAAAAAAAAGAATTGTGCTTGAGAGACAGCAAGGGAAGAGATGACATTGTCCAGAAAGGAATGTAGTTTTTACTTGAATATAACTAACCCCTCTGTACATCACCTTTATAATGACAATAATACAAAGTAACTAAATTAAAAGAACCATAGAAGGAATCTGTAGAATAATGATATAAACAAAATGAGCTGTGGGGAGTTGTGAAGATCACATTCTGACAAGATGAATTTCCTCTTTCAAGAGCAATGGAATATTAAATGTGAGAAGCCTGTATGTGAAATGAAAGATCATATATACATGGGGCTCCGATAAGCCCTGTATGGCCAGTATGTCTTTTTTAGGATGCAGAGGCCACTGACCAGTAATCCAAACATGTATGTGCAGATACAACTTCCTCAGACACAGAATCATAGCTACGGTGCCTATTTCGCCTAGTATTTCAGTTAGGAAAAAGCGAAAACCTGAGAGCAAGTCCTTGAGTTTAAGCTCCAATGCCAGTACTAGGAGATAGTATCTGCACATATGTGTATTTATATCCAGAAAGGAATCAACTGAACATATTAAAATTCAAAAGCATCAGCAAACTATCTGGTTATAGGACTAAGTTAGTGGTTAATTTTTCTGGATGATGGCGGTTTCTATGGTTTTAGTGGTTCTTTTTCTTTATACTCATCTCCTAAATTGTTTTATGAAAAACTTTTTGCCAGGCTTTGGACTTGAACTCAGGGCCTGGGCACTGTCCTTGGACTTTTTTGCTCAACACTCGCACCCTGCCACTTGAGCCACAGCACTACATCTGGCTTTTTCTATGTAGGCAGTACTGAGGAATTGAACCCAGGGCTTCATGCATGCTAGGCAAGAACTCTACCACTAGGCTATGCTCCTGGCCCATTCTCCAATCTTTTAATTAAAACAGATTATTTTCTTTGGGCTCCCCTACAACAATCCCCTGTGGTTTGGTTCCTAGTTAACATTTCTACTAAAAATAAAACCTACTTCCACCCATCACACCGTGCCCTTAAATCTCCCCTTATATCCCTCTGTGCCATGCTATACAACTTCTAATTCCTCAGATGTCTTGTCCAGTCCCAACGTGTGCCAAACCAACCTCTGCATTGTCAAGTCCCTGGCCAGTCCCAATGATGCTGCTTTGGGTGCAGATCCTCCTTGACCAGATGTATGGACCCAGGCTTTTCCTCCCCCTGTAAACTGGTCTTTCCAATTCCACAGTACACGCTGTACTCCCACACTTAGTTCAAAACCGTAAACACCCAAGCCCTAAACCCTCATCCAGGCCAACAGAAATGGGCCATTTTTCTCCCAGTTCTTGAGGGAGTAAACTTGGTGTCAACTATGGCATCCTTAGGGCTATCTGGTGGGAGTCCCCACCAATAACTCGGTGAACACTTACTCTCCTCTGTTGAGGGTTCTCCAACGCCCTGTGCCTTTTACAAACTCAAATAAACATAAAAAAAGCTGAAGTGGTAGAGAGCTAACCTTGAGTTAAAAAAAAGCTTAGAAACAGCACCCAGGCCGACTGAGGTCAAGCCTTTAGGGTACAGACAGACAGACACACACACACAAACTACAAATGGATACATAGAGCAAAGTCTGCTGTACAAATAACTGGCTCAGGGACTAAAGCTTGAGCTAACAGGAGATGGTTTTTACTGGATTCCTTCCTTCAACTCCACTCAGTCAAGTAAATGAACCCAGTAGGGTGACTCAGGCCTGGGGGTGGGATGGGCCACGGTGAGCCAATCACCACAGGTTGCTTCTGATTGGCTAATTGTAGGAGCTTCTTCATGAGCTGTGGTCCTGAGCACAGCCTCTCAGGCTCTTCCCTGGACGCCAGCGCCCTCCACCCAGGGCCTAGGCCCCGCTGCTGACCTTTCTCCGGGTTAGATACCACAGACGTCATGGCCCGAACTGGTTTCAGAGCCACCTGCGGGGGTGTGGGGTGCAGTGCCTGTGGATCTCTGCGAGGACAGCGGGGTGCGCGGGGAGTGGGAAGTGGTGAGTGCAGACTCAGGTCTGTGGTCAGGATCCTGGGCGGGGTGGGGGGCAGATCCGGAAGGCAGGTCCTCAGCTGGGTCTGGTAGGCCCTAGGGGGCCAGGTAGTGAAGAGCTCCTCCAGGTAGTGAAGGGCTCCTCAGCCCTCCAAGGCCTGCGAGAAGGGCTGGGGCGGGGCGGGGCTGGCAGCAGGCACCTGAGTCCTAGGAGTCCTGCCACCTGGTCCTGGCCATCCTGTCTGCTCCAGAGGAGGTAAAGTCACCACAGGCTGTGTGGGGTGGAGGAATTTATTATTTGTAAGAAGGAGCAGGGGGAATGTGGTGTCCCCAGTCATCTGTCCTTTCTCCTCGTTTTCCTAAGACTTTTCAGGGCCAAGGGAAGCAGGGTTTAAATCCCCGGACCATTCTGAGTGCTCCCAAGATAAATAATGTGAATTTTCACCTGTCTCCTAAATTACCAAACACATTGGAGATGGAGATCCATATGCACATCTGGTGGTGGTGGATGTTGGAGAGATCTGTTGTCCTCTCTGACATGTGACGATTTCAGGTTTGTTTTATGATGTCGATGTAGGTGTGTGCATGTGTTTGTGTTCATGTATGAGTCTGGGCGCTAAATTCAGGGCCTGAGCTTTTTCACTCAGGCTGGTGCTCTACCACTTGTGCCACAGCTGCCCTTCCTGCTTTCTGGTGGATAATTGGAGATAAGAGTCTCACAGATGTTCCTGCCCAGTGTAGCTTTCAAATCTCATCCTCCTGAGTAGCCAGGATTATACAGGGTACTTCTGCCCCTGGCAACAGGATGAATGTTGACTTTTAATGGTTACTTTTTTGGGGGAAGGGGGGTCATGGGTGTTGAACTCGGCCTGGGTCCTTTCCCTGAGCTCTTCAGCTCAAGGTGACTGCCCTACCCCTGAGTCACAACCTCACTTCTCATTTTTAGTGATTAATTGGAGATAAGAGCCTCACAGCTTTTTAGTGCCCAAGTTGGCTTTGAACCCTGTTCCTCAGATCTCAGCCTCCTGAGTAGCTAGGACTACAGACATGAGCTTCTGTGCCAGGCTTTGTGCCTCCATTTCTGTGTCTTCCCGTTAGCCCCTGGAATTCATTTAGATAAATATAGGATCAGAGTAGATGTGGATTTTCCTTCTTTGAACCTTGAATCATATTTAATTGTTCTTTCAACAAGAGGTGAACTGTTTAAAATTAAAAAATCACAGTTCTGTATTACTTTTAACACTATTTAAATATTTTAATTAAGAGATACAATGCATTAAAACCAATATCAAAGTGTGTGTCTACAGGAAAACTCTTTAACTATTGTAAATATAATGAATTTTAGAGTAGAAGAGATGGAGTTGACAAAGTCAAAGTATTAAAATTTTCAGTACTATTCCAACACTGGTGGCTCACATCTGTAATCCATGCTACTGGAGTGTGAGATTTAAGGATCACAATTCCAAGCCTGTTTGGAAGAAAAGTCCATGAGATTCTTATTTCCAACTAACTACCGAAAAGTAAGAAGTAGAGCCTTGGCTTAATTGGTAGAATGCCAGACCTGAGCAGAAAAACCCAGGGATGTTGCTCAGGACTGAGTTCAAACCCCAGGACCTGCACCAAAAAACAAAAACAGAAAAGGTGGGGGGAGCGGGCAAAATACTTTCAAAATAACATGCTGAGTTGATGTGTTGAGTTGAAAACTCACTCTTTAAAAGTGTGTGTGTGTGTGTGTGTGTGTGTGTGTGTGTGCGTGCGTGCGCGTGCGCGCGAGTGTGTGCATGCACATGCACATGGATGCGTTCTCAGGCACACACGAGCTTGGGTTCCTGCATTCGTGAGTGTTTATGCCTAATAGCTAGGATAATCGTAGCCGAGGCTATGTGCCCAGCTTGAAGAGCTTCTTTTTTCCTTTTCTTTTTTTGTAGGTCATGGGGCTTGAACTCCAGGCCTGTCCCTGAGCTCTTCAGCTCAAGTCTACTGCCTTGCCCCTTGAGCCACAGCCCCACTTCCAGTTTTCTAGAGATTAATTGGAGATAAGAGTCTCAGACTCTTCAAACTTAATAGCTTCTTTCTGGAAGATAGGCTCCCAAACTGTACATCAGGGATTAATAATACCCCTGGATAACCCCGTGGTGCTATGAGGCCTGAATGTGTTAATTAGTATAAAAAGTGCTTAGAACAATGCCTGGCAGATAGAAAGCCCTCAATAACTCATATTACTTTGATCTTGAAATCACAGGGATCTTGTTTGTGATAGGACAGCCTAGCTGACTTTGTGGTGACCGAGTATCTCTCACCATGGAGGTTCAGAGAGATGAGCCAGGAATTGCCTGTCAACCTGGCTTCTTCTGCAGTACGTTTGCTTGTGGCTAATGGAGGTATTCTCTTAAAAAAAATCCTTGAGGATTTCAAATTGCTGGCTAACACATTGGTCCTAAAAGTTGATTGAGTTGTGAATAGGTATAAAAAATGAAAACAACTCAGAGGGCTCATATTCTCTTTATTATGCTGAAGTTAGATCTAAAATGCACTGGGATATGACAAATGATAAAGGAATTCTAGCTACTCACATACAGGGAGACCAGAAGAGAATTCTCTTGAAAGAATCACAAAGGTGCAATTCCTGAATACCTTTTCATATTTATATAAAATAATATATGTACTGAAATGAACTCCAAGATATAAAAACAATGGACTTTTTTTTCCTTTTTTGCCAGTCCTGGGGCTTGCCCTCAGGGCCTGAGCACTGTCCTTGGGTTTTTTCCGCAAGGCCTAGCACTCTGCCACTTGAGCCATGGTATCATTTCTGGCTTTTTCTATGTATGTGGTACTGAGGAATTGAACTTGTGTCTTTGTGCATGTTAGGCAAGAACTCTACTACAGCCAGGTTCCTAGCCTGGCCTATTTTTGTCTGAAAGCTTGACACTACTGTCAGCATTAATGTCACCACCTAGTGCAGGAATAGGGTCAAATACTGACTGCGTGTAAGTTAATGTTGCACGATCTGTTCACAGGGCAATGACAGGAGGTATAGCTTCTTCTCTGTTGTTGCTGATGTTTCTGATCCTTTGGAATTCAGTGCTTAGATAAGAGTCTCATGGACTTTAGTGCCCAGGCTGGCTTTGAACCAAGATCCTCAAATCTCAGCTTCCTGAGTAGCTAGGATTTCAAGTGTGAGCCATCGAGCCCAGGTTTTTACTTTCTTTTTCAGTGCTGGAGAAATGTGAACATAGTTATTCCTAGTTTTTACAAAGAATGGGAGGTGGGGCAGATGTTTCAAATTGATTCACTGATAAAGGATTTTGGATTCACTGATGAAGGATTTTTGCCTCTAGTGTCAAATATAACTGCTCCTCAGGAGGTGTGGTGGTGCTGGAGGCTGGTCTCCCAATTTTCTATTATCAGACATGATTCAGAATTTTGAAAAGATCATAAAAGCCAGCTATCATGCTGCTTGATATTTATTTAAATAAGCTGAAGACAGTGCATATAAAATTGTTTACAAGTCTGTCATCCCAGCCACTTGGGACTCCGATGTGGAAGAATCTCTTGTGCCCAGGAGTTTGATGCCATCTTGGGCATTATTAGGACAAGCAGGTGGCTGAGGAGGAAATATCTCTAGTTCCAGCCCTGTTGAAGAGCTCCAGAGGGGCTGGGAAGCTGCCAGAAGAGGAGCAGCATTGGAGCACGGCTGGGACAGCAGCTATACCCCAAGGACCAGATAGGACAGGTCTGGGCCAGAGTGGAAGTAAGACAGCCACTACTGCAAGTGGTCACAACTGTGAGAGCAGTGACCAGATGTTAATTATTCTTCCTCCTCCCTTCCCCCTTTCCCTGTCCCTCCCTATCTCCCTCCTCTTTCTCCTCCCTCTCTTCCTCCTCCTCCTCCTTCTTCTTTTGTCAGCCATGGGGCTTGGACTCTGGGCCTAGACATTGTCCCTGAGCTCTTCAGCTCAAGGCTACCACCCTACCTCTTGAGCCACAGCTAGTGGTTAACTGGAGATAAGAGTTTTACAGACTTTAGTGCCTGGGCTGGCTTTGAACCGTGATTCTCATATGTCAGCCTTGTGAGTAGCTATGATTATAAGTGTGAGCTTCCAGGGCCTGGCCAGATGTTGATTCTTAAGTGAAAGTCTGATTAACATCTGACCATGATGGGTCAGATGTTTTCCGGTTTCTGGGTTTATTGATAGAAGGAAACCCAGAAACATAACATTTACATGGATAGGGAGAAAAGAGCTTTGCTTTCTAAAGAAGGCAAAAATAGAATAGAATTGTAGAGAAGGGATGAGAAAAGACAGCAAAATTGGTTCTTACTCTAGAAATCCTTTGTGTATTTTGGATACCGAGGCCAGGACTTGGATTTAGGCATTGTCTCTTAGTTTTTCATTAAAGGTCAGCACTCTACCACTTGAGCTACACCTGTATATCCAATTTTTTTTCTACTTTATTGGGAAATAAGAGTCTTACAGTTGGGGATGGGAGTTTGGCTTGGTGGTAGAGTGTTTGCTTAGCATGCATGAAGACCTGGATTCAATCCCTTGGTACACATACATAGAAAAAGCTGGAAGTGGTGCTGTGGCTCAAGTGGTAGAGCTCTAGCCTTGAGAAAGCCCAATGACCGTGTTCAGGCCCTGAATTCAAGCCCCAGAACTGGCAAAAAAAAGGACGAAAAGAAAAGGAAAAAAAATGTAACAGTGGCCCACACTGGCTTTGAAACTTGATCTTGAGATTTGGACTGATTCCAAAATTTTTGTAGATTGTGCGAAGCCTGAGTGGTATGAAAACTGAACTGGACATCTAGTTGGGGTTGGATAACCAACTCATTGGTGTTGTAAACAACACATAATAGTTATCAAAAGTCATGACAAACTCCTATAGTACAGGTTATTGCCTTCAAAGAACAAACACAAGTGGTGTAACAAAAGCCATAAAAAAACCTAAAGGACAGCATCTAGGCCCTGAGTTCAAAGCCCCCAAAGAAGTTGAGAATATACAAAGTTATTCCTGGTACAGAGATCCTAAAATATCTTGAAATCTGATAACCAATTGGAGTGTCTTTGATTCTTTTCATAAGCTGTTTTCAAATATTGTCTGAATGCATGGGAACATGAACTCTGCCAGAGTGCTGCCTCTCTGTAGCATTGGCAGGCTGGGGACTGGCAGCCTGGCACCCCTGACTCACCCCTCTTAAACTGTCAATACTCAGGAAGCTCAGTTTGAAGCTCTCTTTGGCATGAAAGTCCATATCTCCAATTAATCACCAAAAAGGCAGAAGTGGAGTCATGACTCAAGTAGTAGAATGCCAGGCCTGCACAAAACAACTTAAGGAGCCGGCCAAGGTGGCTCACACCCATAATCCTAGCTACTCAGGAGGCTGAGATCTGAGGATCACAGTTGAAAGCCAGCCCTGGCACTAAAGACCATGAGACTCTTATCGCCAATTAACCACTAGAAAAGTGGAAGTGGTGCTATGGCTCAAGGGGTAGGGTGGTAGCCTTGAGCTGAAGAGCTCAGGAACAGGGCTCAGGCCCAGAGTCCAAGCCCTACAATGACAAAACAACAACAAAAACAGCTTAAAAGGGATAACACTAGGCTGAGTTCAAGACCCACAGGACTGGCTATCTGGTAGGGAAAACATGTTATAGATTGGCCCCTTTAGTGGATAGTGACTATATAGTGAGATGGATTGGGATAAGCCTGAATGCTGTTACAACTGAATTGTCAGCTGCTGGATAATTAAATCATGTTCCCAAACCACAACATATTAGTTGTCACAAGTGATAACAGATAAGTAGAACACAAGTCACAGCCTTCCCAGGTTGTAGGGAGTGTTTCATGACTGGTTGATTTTAGGCCTCTGGAAAAATCTTTCATGATGGTAAGAGTGGAATAGAAGGCGGTGTAGAGGAACCAGAGTTCCATTTCCTGGCTGCTAAAGTTTTCCTCAGTGTCCCATAGAATGACCTGTGCTGTGTTGTACCAGTCCAGTGCTAGTGGTCTCTAAGGCCTTGAAGCATTGCCATGTTGGTTTCCATCAAACCATGAGCCACTGAGGCAGCTTCTCCCAGCCCCTTTTCTTTGTCTTTTTAGTATTTTGTTTTTGTCAGTGTATATGTGTGTATACTAGTCCCGAGGCTTAACCTCAAGACCTGGGCACTGTCTCTTACCTTTTTTGCTCTAGACTAGTGTTCTACCACTCAGCCATAGCTTCAACTTTTTTTTGATGATTGAGATATAAGCCTTAATGGACTTTTGTATCTTGTCTAGACTGGTTTCAGATCTCACACCTCAGCCTCTTGACCAGGTAGGATTATAGGCATGAGCCACTGGAACTCAACTGAAATGCTCTTTTGCATCTACATTTCAGTAGGTTCTATTATGATGTGAGTGGAAGATGGAAAATTTCTTATTCAGGACTTGAGACTATAGGATGAAATAGATTTCTTCAAATAAATTAGTTGTTTATTTCAGGCTAAATTTACATAATATAAACAAGTGTGGATTTACTGTGTAGGTGAATACTAGTCCATGCTCACTCTGGTGTGTCTTTCTAATCTTTTTCTGTATCCACACTTGCCAAAAGATGAATTACATAGACATTCTTTATATATATAAATAGTTCTGTTCTGTTTTTGTGGTATCTTTGTTCAGTTTGGCTATCAGACTAATACTGGCTTCACAGAATGTGTGGCAAAGTTCTTTCCTTTTCCATTTTATGGAACATTCTTGATTCTTCTTTAAAGGACTTGGAGAATTTAGTAGAGAGCACATTTATTCTTGGGCTTTTCATTACAGTGAGACTATTACTGTTGGAACTATTATGACCAGCACTAAGGGGCTCAGGTGCTTTCCCTGCAGGTTTCACTTCTTTCAGATCTCACCCATACAGAGGGGAAGCTAGGATTATAGGCATTTGTTACTGGCCCCAGGAGATGGGAAATGCTCATTTCCAGCCAGAACTGGCCAAAAAAAAAGATGGCTGGTGAATGTTAAATTGTTGATTAGGCAACACAATATATGTGTTTCTTTTGTTGTTGTTGTTAATAAGTTGAATCTCATTTCCAGTTCTGTGGCTTTTAGCTCTTGCTTTTGGAATTATTTGTGGAATATTTTAGGAGACTGTGAACTTTGAGGATGTGGCCATCAATTTTACCTTGGAAGAATGGGCTTTACTAAGTCTTTCTCAAAGGAAGCTCTACCAAGATGTGATGGGGGAAACATTTAAGAACCTGTCCTCCATAGGTAAATATTCCCTTACTTAACTGTGAGCTGTTCCTGCCCTTGGTAATGCTGCATGATTTAGAATGAAAAATGGAACATGTAGATGAATATATGACTGTAAATATACCATGATCTCATTATGCCATGAAAAGTGATGTAGTCTTAATATTGTTTCTGTAATGTTGAAGGAATCAATGGTTTCTGTGTTTGTATTTTTGAAAAGAAGCAGGGACAAGAAAATAGTGAAGTTAACCAAAACTCCAGGGAAGAAAAAAGGTAATTGTACTAAGCAGAAACAATACTGTTCTTTCAAATATTGTAGGGTGGCAGGAAATTTTTAAACTAAACAGATAATGCAAATACATAAGGATAGAAATTGACTTAATCTTAGGACATTTTTCTTTTAACATGTATACAAGTGGAGTTCCAAAATTTGTAAATTCAGAAGTATAAAATATGACACTATGGAGACCATTTGGAGAAGACCGTGCAGGCACAGGAGATACTTTTTAATGGTTTAGTGCTTTAATAAAAAGTTCTTAGTTTGTGTGCCTTTTGTTTTTCAGAACTATATTTTTAGAGAGGCTCTATGGATCTGAAGTTTAATGAAGCCTTCCAACAGAATGTAGACATCCATGAATAAGAAAACTCTACCCAGACTTGCATCTTTCAAAAACTATATGTTTGGAGAAACCATCTTTGCTCCTTCACCCATGGGTATGTCTTTCAGAGCTCACACAGGACAAATATCTTTTCAGTATCAGGACATATCAGTATATGTGGACAGCCACAACACTCATAAAGAATATGGGAGAGCTTACAGGAAATTCCATCAGGGGAAAATCAGCTGTGGAATGCACAATGAGGAAAATCCATTTGCAGCTAAACAATGTGAAAACTCCTTTAGCAGTTTTTTTCACAGACAAGAAAAAATTGACACTGAAGTTAAACACTGCTGTGAAAGTATGCATTGTAGAAGATCTTGCCCTCATTCTGGTATTCTTCAAGGGCATGAAAGAATCCACCCTGGTGAGAAACACTTGGCATATGAGCAATGTGGGAAAACCTCTTTTTCTAGGTCTCTTAAAGCACATGAAAGAATTGACACTGTCAAGAAACCCTATAGATGTAAGCAATGTGGAAAAACATTCGCTTTTTCTGGTGCCCTTCGAAGACATGAAAAAAGTCACACTGGAGAAAACCCCTATGAATGTATGCAATGTGGGAAAACTTTCCCTTTCTCTAGTTACCTTAAAGAACATGAAAGGATTCACACTGGAGAGAAACCCTATGGGTGTAAGCAATGTGGGAAAACATATGTTTTTCGCAGTTCCCTTGGCAGACATGAAAGAAGTCACACTGGCCACAAACCCTACACATGTAAGCAATGTGGGAAAACATTCATTCTTCTCCATTTCCTTCAAAGACATGAAAGAATTCACACTGGAGAGAAACCCTATGGATGTAAGCAGTGTGGGAAAACATTTGTGTTTCCCTGTTCCCTTCGAAGACATGAAAGAATTCACACTGGAGAGAAACCCTATAAATGTAAGCAATGTGGGAAAGCATTTGTTCTTCCCTACCATCTTCACAGACATGAAAGAATACACTAAAGAGAAACCTTACAGATTTAAGCAGTATGGGAAAATATTTGTTCTCATTATAACTCTGATTACCTAGAGTTATAGGATGAGCCCCTGGCTCCTGGCTGTTTTTGCTCTTTTGAAACAGGATCTCCCTATGAGTGTAACCCTGGCTAGCTTAGGGCTAGTGATTTTCCTTCAAGAGGAGAAGCTGTTTCCTCTGTATCCTTACAGTTATCTTTGCTGTTTGGTATCCTGGGATGAAGAGAGTTCTTGGCATAGACTGCTCTTTTTCTGCAATAATAAACCAATCTAGGAACAGAGCCCCGTGATCCTCTGTACCCTGAGCTTTGGGAGAGAGTAAGTAGCTGTTGATTTAGATACAGGCATCTCCCAAGGTCCCCAGCTGGGGATGGGATCCCTGAGATTTCCAGAAGGAAGTGGGCAGATACCAGCAGCCTGCCTGGAAGATACCAGTAGCTGAGTGAAGGATGGGTGGGTGAGGAGGCATGCCTCAATCTTTTCACTCACTGTAGATCTCACTGTCCTGGGCTGATATGAAACAACAGCATAAAAATATTGCATGCATTTTGTAATACTGAACATGTAACTTTTCTGTGCACACACACACACACACACACACACACACACACACACACACAGATATGTGTGGCACCAGTAGTACTGAGGCTTGAACTCAGGACTGGGCATTGTCCCAAGACTATAGCTCTACCACTTGAGCCACATCTCCAGTTCTGGCTTTTTTACTGATTAAATGGTGATGACTCCTGTGCGCCCCTAACCCCTCCCTGCTTTGACACTTAATCTTCTGATCTCAATCTCCTGAGTAGCTGGAATTCCATGTGTGAGCCTCCAGCACCCAGGTTTACTTTGTTTGGATATACTACACCCAAAACTGTAATAGGAACAGCACTGTTTGCCTCAAAACAGGCTGGGAGCTGATGCCTCATATCTGTAATTCTAGTTATTCAGGAGGACTCAAGATCTGAGGATGGCGGTTGGAAGCCTGCCCTGGAAAGAACTTTCATTGAGACTCTTGTCTCTAATTGACCAAAATGAGGAGGGAGGAGAGAGAGGTAAAAAGGAGGAAGAAAAACAGACAAAAGAAACATAGAAAGAAAGCAAGTGCCATAAGATGAGCTAAGGCTTGAGTGGTAGAGCAGTATCCACCCCAGCACCAGGCCCAAGGGGACCCATGCGGGGTTCTGTGCCTCCTGTGCTACACGGAAGGCTGTGGGCCTTGAGGGACCCTGAGGAACTGGACTCAGCCTGCTCCTGCCAGGTGCTGAAGGGAGCAGCATGGCAGAAAGTTGCTGCATCCTCCTGAAGTTCCCAAGTACATCCACTACCCAGAGAGCAGAGCAAGGCAGTTTCCAGTCTAGGAACCCAGGCCTTGTCTCCCACTGTCCCCTATGCAGAGTGGGTGTGACTGAGAGTGTGTGGGCGGAGCCCATAGGAAGGGAGTGGGGACAGCACAGCCCCAATGCCAGGGCCTCCAGCCAGTCTGCTAGGGTATAGGGGCGTCCTCACTGAGGACCGGGCATAGGACAGGTGAGCTAGATCCTGCCAATCACTGGATGCCATTGGGAAGAGAGGAGACAAGTTGAGCTGCTTCCTATAAATTACTCCCAAAGCTGCAGAACTCAATCTGCCAAACTCCAGTTTTATCTTTTTCTTTGGTGGTCTTCGGGCTTGAACTCAGAGCCAGGGCTCTGTCCTTGAGTTTGTTGTTTTGTTCAACGCTCTCACTTTACCACGTGAGCCACAGCACTACTTGCAGCATTTTCTAAATAGTTTGCTAGATATTAGTCTCATGGCCTTTCCTGCCCTGGCTGGATTTGAACCACTGTCCTTAGATTAGTCTCCCGAGTAGCTCTGATTACAGGCATGGGCCACCATTGCCCATTTTTAGGGTCTGTTGTGTATGTGCACACACATGTACGTATGTAATCACTGAAAATTGTTCCTGGTCATGGATGATCATTATCTGGGTGGTGGTGACCCACGCCCTCGTTTGCACTGTGTTCCCACAGGACCCTGTGGACATCTCTGATGTAACATTTAATGCCCACGTGCCTGATTTCTCCTCCAGTGACAGGGACATCTCATCCCAAACATCTAGAATAGGATCAGAATGAAGATAAGTGAACACAAAATTAAAATCATAAGTGTATTCTGAGTGAATTAAACTCAAGTATTTAATGAGTAAGTAAAGTGCATATGCATTTGATTAATATAGCCATACTATTCAAAGGACTTGTATGAAACTGGAACCTGGTAAAATGAGGTAAGTAGGGTTGGGAGAGATGGGAAAGGAGACATTTATCAAGGTGCAGTGTACTCATTAACTGATTTGGTTGAATAAAAACTTCTTTGCACAACTACTTAGAAATAATCACAGAAGAGGGAGCATCAGCTCCTCTCAATCTCACTCTCACTCATCTTGGGATTCCCCTGAGATGGAAAGGTGGTCAGATGTTAGAACTCTCACAGTGACAAGGGGCATGACACTTGCTTGTTGTCTACTTCCTGACCTTCCCTGCATGATGCCTTGAGGCCTTCTCCCTCCTGGCCCCACTCTCGTTCTCCCTCACCTGGACTGTAGTCCTCTTACCCTGACCAAGCCTTTCTTCATGCCATCCTTCCATATCCCTGGGATATTAGTTTTCCAACTCTGCCATTAAATGCTACCACAAGGAAATCCAAACAGCAGAAATGTATTTACTCAGACTTCTAGAAGCTATATGGGAAGCTGAGGTTGAGAGTATTGTAATTCTTGGTTAGCACAGGCACAGCTAACAGAGGAAGTGGAAAATAGGATCACTGTGGAGCCACACTAGAGGCAAAAATCAAAATACCTCAAAATATCCATGTGGAAAAAGCTTCCTGTATGACTTATTAGTTGAACTGGTGAAAGAAAACTTGAGGCCCTGAGTTCAAACTCCATTGATCATTTCCCCTCCCCACCCCATACACATAGATGAGAATTTGGCTGAGTGTTTCAATGGAGGGTTGTTGGAAAATCTGTCTGTGTGCCCATCCATCTATCTATCCAGTGATCTACTGATTGGTCTATCTCCCTGTTTTGGATGTGGACGTATTTCAGATTAATGAGATTTGCTATGTGCCAGTAGCTCACACCTGTAAACCTAGTATTCAGGAGGCTGGGATGTGGGGATTCAGTTTGAAGCCATTTCAGTCAGAAAACTCTAATACTCTTACCCTTAGTTAAGCAGCAAAATTCCAGCGGTGGCACGATGGATCATACAAGCACACTGCTGATTAGAATAATGAGACATGGGAAAGGGAGGGAGAAATGCTAGTATTGAAATTAGTATGCACCTAATTCCATAGGGCATTTCGTTTTGTTTGTTTTTGGGTTTTCAGAGATCACGTTTTTGGTCTGAGTGGGAGATGTAACCAGACTCTATACAGTAGCCATCTTTACCACACAGCTATGTCCTCCTCCCAAAGCACTGTTTCTTGTCATCAAATACCTTTGTAAAATATCTCTTTGCGTTTGAACAATTTGATTTGGGGTGCTGAACAAAGAAGCTTACACTGGATTGGGAAAGACATATCCATTTCTTTCCAAAACACGTCCCAGCCTTCACTGGTTCTCTTCCAAGTTTGAAAATGAAACTCATCTGTCATTCTAAAACTGATTTAATTCCAGGCTTAAACAGTCATGGAAAACAGATGTGTGAAGAGAGGACTTCTTATAAGCAGGCTCTTCTGAAAGCAAAAACTGAGAGGCAAAGGCGTGGAATTTGACATAGTCCACATCCTGCATAGATTTTTTTTCCTAGAAAGCACTTCAGGCTGCATGTGCACCTGGCTGCAGCGACTTGACCATCATTTAACCTTGTATTTCTACTACTTAACTTCCAAAGAGAAGAGGAATTGTCAGGGTTTTTAGTCCTCGGTCCCTCCTGACCCGCAGGAGGGATAGGAAGAACACGTCCTGACCAGGACGAGCCGAGAAGGGAGTGGGCCGACTGACTGCCCGCACCCAGCCCTCCCTCACTGGAAGACAATCAGATACGTCAGGGAGACCCGTCAAGGCAGGAACTCGTTTAATGAGGAAGTACATTCAGCTAATATAGGTTGCAGGGGCCTATCAACACAAAGGTGGGCAGCGTGGAGGAGGTGCACATGTTTACTCTCACTCTAGGTCTCAGCAGAGAGTGATTCACAATACCAACGGTATAGCTCAAAGTTAGGCATGGTGTTCATACATGACAGCTCATTTCTTTGGGTGGTTATCTGACTCAGTGATGCAGATTCATGGGTCAGCCTGACCCTGCACTCTGCTCCCAACAAGGAACAATTATCTTTTGACCTGTATCTTGTTGCCTATTTAGTTTCAGAACTGAAAACAAGGACATACTGATACCGACAGCCTGTCATGTGTATTCTTTATTGTTACACTATAAATTATTTAACACTCAGATGACAAGTACATGGACTGCAGATCTTTACATCAGCACATAAGTGAACAACATCACTCATTTAGATGGTACCTGTGAAGAAATTAAACAATACACAGAAATTTAGTATGAGTCGTGTAGAAACATCATTCTATCTACAGGGATGAGTATTGAAACCATGGCACGTGCATGCTAGGCACACAGATCTGCTATTTGAGCCACACCTCTACCTCTGCTATCTGTGCCAGGCCTCTCTGCAGTACTGAGGTTTAACTTTAGAATCTTGTGCTAGAGGAAGCCTGAAAAGCTTTTGGCAATGCTGCTTCATCATGTGAATCTCTGTTGTGCCCTCAACATGGCCAGGAGTGGACTGGTGACCCACTGGTTCAACTGGATGATAATATTACCGGGAGGATGCACACACACATACACAGTCCTGGGACCTGAAATCAGGGCCTGAGCATTGTCCTTGGGCTTTCTCAAGGCCAGAGCTCTATCACTTGAGCCATAGCACCATTCCCAGCTTTTTCTATGTATGTGGTACCAAGGAATCAAACCCAGGTCCCTTGTGCATGCTAGGCAAGCACTCTGCCACGAGACCAAACTCCTGTCTCAATTCCCTAAATTTTGACTGTGGATGTAATTTCATTAGAAAACCATCACTGCTCATTTAGCAGTTATAATCATGCCTGTTGCCAAGATTTTAACACTTTACCCTCAGTAAATGATGTCTATACACAATTAATTCAGTCAGAAACCTTGGATTCAGATTGATAAGAAAAAGTTTCCATGCTAGATTTGGTGGCTCACACCTTTAACCCTAGCTACTCAGGAGCGCCTAGGCCCCAGAGTTCAAGCCCTGCAATCGATGTGACTGACCAAAAAAAAAAAGTTATCATTAAGTGTATAGAAAGGCAGTCAAGTAGCTGGGCACTAGTGGCTCATGACTGTAACCCTAGCTACTCAGAAGGCTGAGATCTAAGGATTGAGGTTCAAAGCCAGCCAAGGCATGAAAGTCCATGAGACTTTTTTCTTCTAATTAACCACCAGAAAACCAGAAGTGGCACTGTGGCTCAATGTTGGAGAGCACTAACCTTGAGCTGAAGAGCTCAGGACAGCGCCCAGGCCCAGAGTTCAAGCCCTATGACTACCACCACCAAAAGACAAACCGCTCAGAGTTCAGGCCCCATGACCAACCAAAAACAAAAAGTCTTGGCCAGGAGCATAGCCTAGTGGTAGAATGCTCACCTAGCATGGATGAAGCCCTGGGTTCTATTCGTTACTACCACATACATAGAAAAGGCCAGAAGTGGAGCTGTGGCTTTAGTGGTAGAGTACTACCCTTGAGCAAAACGTGTCCCAGGACCGTGCCCTGGCCCTGAGTTTAAGGCCTAGGACCACCCCTACCCCACCTCACCTCCCTCCAAAAAAAAGGAAGGAAAGGATATCATGTGCAAAATAAGGCAGAAATCCTGAGAGTAAGTCCACTGGCAATTGTCAACAACCCAGAAAATAGGAAAAAGGGGACTTCATGGATAGATTCTTTTCTACCACCCGAGCAAAAACCAAATGGTAGCAGGCACTTCAATATGAAACCTGTGTTCCCCAGTGCCGTGATGTAAGTTGGTAGTACAGAAACTACTTTCTCTGATCATTTGTAACTGCAATCCTAGAAAATGTGAACCCATTGGAATAGGGTCTCATACACAAGGGATCCTATCAGGGTTTTCTAAGAGTTCTCTTCACTGGTAACTAGAACAGCAAGAACTCCATCTCCATACTGGTGTCTTGGTCATTTACTCAACTTGCAAAAGGACAGAATGGCACAGACAAAAGCTGCACTGCTGTGACATTCAAAATAGTTCCCATAAACTTGTTGCCTTGTCTCTGTACATCTTTTATATACATCCCTATCTATATTTGGATATCTGACCTTTTTAAGCAAACCTCTCCCATCATCACTGTGTTCTGGTTCTCTTGAGAACACGGAAGGATTAAATGATTCATAGAAAAATACCATGTGAATTCATACACTTACTTTTTCATCCAAATTAGCTATAATTTATATAGCTTTATATACTGTACATGCATGGGAATATTTCCTGCTTTTTCCATGAAATGAGGCCTCTTACTAAATTAAATGATGACCTCTGCAAAACAAAGTTTTTTATGCATGATCAACCAAGAGTTCTTTCCTTATGAACCTATATAATGTTTACTGTGCTTTTGCTGCTTTCCTTATTTTCCATTTCATTAGCTATGTAGGAACTCAAGCTGACATACCACGTGTATTTCTGCTTCCAGGACTCCTCTGCTCCCTCCTTGCTGGTGCTACTCTTGGCTGCCTCTGATTTTTTTTTCCCCAGACCTGGGGCTTGAACGCAGGGCCCGTGCACTGTCCCTGAGCTTCTTTTGCTCAAGGCTAGCCCTCTACCACTTGAGGCACAGTGTCACCTCTGCTTCTGTTTATTTGGTGCTGAGGACTCCAACCTAGGGCTTTCATGCATGCCAGGCAAGCATTCTACCACTAAGCCACATTCCCAGCCCCTGCCTCTCTGATTGATAAAAGGCTCTGCATTACTCCCATCCAGTGTGATGGTGGGTCTTTCAAAGTAACTTGAGTTGTGTGGTGCAAAGAACGGATTCAGACTCCATTAAGCTATGTTGTACATAAAATCTGTTTCCATTCCCTCCAATAAGTGTTTATTGCATATAAATCCTGTGACCATCTTCATTTAGTCTTGTAGTTCCTAGGACTTGACTTCCAAAGAGAACAGGAGCAATTATCTTTTGACCTGATCTGTTGTTGCCTATTTACTTTCAAAACTGAAGACAAGGATGTACTGATACCCATAGCCTGTCCTGTATACTGTATGGTTACAATACTCTCAATTGTTCCACACTAAAATGAGCAGCATATGGACTCACCAGGTGTTTGGTTCCAGACAAGATCAGAAGTCATCGTCCCTTTGGGTGCTGGTGTGTTCACTATGAAGAAATTAAACACACACACAAGAATTCAGTCTGCAGCTAGGTAAGTGCTGGTGTCTCACACATGTAATCCTAGCCACTAGGAGGCTGAGATCTGCACATTGTGGTTCAAAGCCAGCCTGGGCACAAAAAGTCTGTAAGACTCTTATTCTAATTAACAGACAGAAAACCAGAAGTGGCACTATGGCTCAAGTGGTAGAGCCCTAGCGTTGAGCTGAAGAGCTTAGGGACAATGCCCAGGCCCAGAATTCAAGCCCCACGACCATCCCCCCTCCAAAGAAAAGCTGTACAGTGTAGAAGAAAATCATATTTTCCATCTACAATGCTGAGTATTGAAACCATGATTGTCTGCATGCTAGGCACACGATCTACTATTTCAGCTACACCTCCACTTCTTCTATCCCTGCCAGGCCTTTCTTCAATACTGAGGTTTGATTTCAGAAACCTGTGCTAGATGAAGCTGCATAGGAATGAGTCTAGCTTTTGGCAATGCTGCCTCATCACATGAACCCCTTGTGTGCCCTCAGCATGGCCAGGATTGGATTGATGAGCCGCTGGCTCAACTAGATAATATTTACTGGGAGGGTTGAGGCCAGATGATAGTAATTGGAAGGCACTCACAGTAGGAATGGCTTTGAAAGGCCATTTCCAATTCACCCGACCAATACAGTTCAAGGGTTAAAGCATCAGCCAGCAGCCCAAAAGAAGAAGCACAATGCCATACTACTAGTGCATGGGCACACACGTGTGCAAACACACAAGTTCATGGAAGTAGTTTTGGCTGTGAGTTTAAGGACTTGACACTCAAGTTGCAATCAAAAAATGCAAATCATATGAGACTGTAAAAATGGTACTAAAGAGTACAATCAACAAGATGAGGGAAAAAAGGGAAGAAAATAATACAAACCTTCATGGTCCACTTATGTGAAGCACAGAGCTCACCAAACTCACAGGATGAGAAAGTTGAATAGTGAGTTGCAAGCTTACAGAAAAGGAGGAAGACAGGGTGGCTTCTGAGCTGGAGGTTCAGATTAAACAAAATGACCCAACGTTGCCTCACAGCATAGGCAATGCACCTAACACTACCCAGCTGTACAAAAACAGATATGCTGGCACATCGTGTGCTGTGGTTTTTATACTAATTTTTTAAAAAATCTTACTTCTGGGAGGTCTTCTTTTATGACTAGTTCTTACTCCTTGCTGCAAACCTGTATCATTCTCCAATTCCTAAAACGCAAGGGAACTTTTAACGTTCACATAAGAATTTGATTTTAAAAAGTTAAATTTGTTCCGTTTGGTATTGAAGATGCTTTGTAAATCATTCACCTAGGCCAAACAGGTATGGCTGAAGGGCTTCAAGTCTCTCCAGTAAGAGGTGGTGGAAAACTTTAAGGTTAGTATAATGAACCGCATCAAAGGACATGGCCTTTCCTCTCTTGTTTGCTTTCAAGCAGCTCCTTCTTTACTCTCTTTCTTCCTAGAGCAGTATCAAATATCTTTCTCACCTGTCTCTCATTGTTCCCTTTCTCCATTCTCTTCCTATACACTGGAATAGGCTATTATTCCTCTTTCAAAAAGCGTGGAATAGAAAGACTATATTCTCTACAGGTAAGGAGACTATTGCTTTCTCCTGCTCCAATCTTGTGTGTCCAAGTGAATGAGCAAACTTTTCCACCTCACTAAAGGTAAAAGATGAAAGCCACCGTGGAGCTCCTCTAGGCAAATAGATGATTTCAGCAAAGGAAGTTCTGGGGCTTGAATTCAGGGACTGGGCACTGATCCTGAGCCTTTCTATGCTCAAGGCTGGCACTCTTAAAATTTTAGCCACAGCATTACTTCTGTTTTCTGCTGGTTACATTTCTACCCAGGCATGCCTCACACTGTAATCCTCAGATCTCAGCCTTCTGAGGAGCTGCAAATACAGGAGTAAGCCGCCAGTGCCTGGCTCAAATCTAGTCTTAAGCAGCTGATCTAAGCAAAAGACCAACATTTAGAAATGTTGGTTCCTGAGGTTGGAATGCTTCTCTGACCTTGGCCACAGCTCCCAGGATCCAATATCCTGAATCCAGGAAGCTCTTTTGCAGGCCAGGGTCAGAGATGTTTCCAGCCACAGCCTTGGCATCCATCACCATCGGAGAGATTGTTTTGCTCAGTTCATCAGAGGCGGCTTTGACAGCCTCACGGAACTTGGGATCCTCAGAGTTCTCCACCTCCCTCTTAGCAACCAGCTCGGTTCGCCCGATGAGCAATACTGGTTGCTCCAGCGACCAGCATCTGTGGCTGAATGCTGGCCATGGCTACCTTACACTTGCCCAGGTCCTTTTTGATGGCTTCTTCAGAAGCATCCAAGAGAGATTTGTTATCAGTTGCTTCGTCAACCAGCCCTGTCATTTTTTCAACATTATCAATCCACTGGTTCTTCATAGTCTCAAAATGTTCATAAGCAGCTTGATTTCCAGGGTTCCTAAGTAAGATGCGAGCAGCAGATACAACCTGGGGTGTGAGTTCTCGGGCTGTCTTCACTGATGCCTGAATGCCTTCCACTGTTGATTTATTAGCAGTACCAACAGCAGCTGCCTTCTCTGCTGTGGCTCCAAGCCTTCCTGAATGGTTCTCAAAGTTTGATGCTCTCTCATCAAATACCTCTTCCCTATTAGGAGTATCAGGAGGGGCAGTAGCCGCCACTGCCAAAAGCTTGATGGGAGTTGTGGTATCACTGAAAATATCTGACACTTCCTGAGTCATGGCTTCTTGCATCTGGGCTTTCAGATCCTTTAAAGAGTCTTGAAGCTGTGATGCAAGTGCTCTGGCCTGAGGACTCTCCCCTTCCCCTCGAGAAGCCAGGTCAGCCAGCTGAGCTGTCAGCTGATCCACGTGGTCACACTTAGCCAGAAGATCTTGGCGATAAGGTCCCATCATCACATTAGCCAGACGATGCCCTTCAGCTACAAGCCCCCGGATGGCAGCCTGACCGACTCCCCGGTCATCCACTGTGGGATTGTCAATCCACCGCTGGGCTTGCTCAATCTTGCCCTCCAGGTGGACAGCTGCCTTGGCAGGTCTGCTGTTGGCCACAGCCTTGTTGGTTTTGGTCTGCAGGTTCTGCAAGGCCGTAGCTACCTGTTTGGCCAGTGCTCTAGCTTCTGGTGAATTTCCTTTACCCTGTCTTTGTAAATCTGCTAATTTAGAAGTCAGAGCAGCTATTTCTCCAAGGGAACGCAGAATGTCATCTCTCTCTTTTGGATCATCACACAATTCGGCTATTTTCTGAGCTTCAGCCAAAGCCCCTCGAATCTGTTCTTCCCCTTCAGGTCCACCATTTGGATCTGCAAGCCAATTCTGAGCAGCATCGATCTTCTTCGCAATGCTCTGCTTCGATTTTGTCATGGATTCCAACTTGCTGGCTGCATTTTCCACCTTTGCTGTGAGCACATCCAGTCCTTGCTCTATTCCTTGGTGATCCCATGTGGTTTTGGCTTTTTAAATTTTATCTCTCCTACTAGAAGTGTAGTGATTTGGGTATCACATTTTAATTGATGATGACATACATTTATTTTACACTTAATACTGAGCTTCATCAAAATGGAGGCAATCCAATGAAGCCAAGTACATATAGCATATACAGTATGAATATGATAGAAAGCTAATTAGGCTTAGTAGTGTGGGGAATCTGGTAATGTCTGTATGTGTGTGTCTGTGTATAGTAAGGCTAGAAATCTGAGGCTCAAATGCTTGGCATTTGATTAGGACTGGTTTTGTATCACTACACTTGACCCTCCACTTTCTTCCTTTTTACTGGTTAAGTATTTACCTGTCTCGGGTAGCTATGAACCCTAAACCTCTGAGTCTCCTGTGTATCTAGGATTATACCTATGAGCTACTGGCATCCAGGTCTATCAGCATGTGATTTCTTTCTTTTATTAAGTTCACCCCAATGTCAAAGGAAAATGTATCCCTTACAGTTAGGACTACTCAGATAAGACACAGATGGTTAACACATGGGTAACTTTAGTAATCCTTATCAACCTTCTGTATGATTTATATCATTTATATGAGTACTACATAATTTTCTCCTTTTATCTCTAATTGTGGAAACATTTTAGTCACTTATAAACCAATTGATTCCTACTCTTAGGATTTGTGTTTGTTTATTTTGTTTGGCTTTGCTGTTTTGTTTTTTGTTTTTGTTTTTGTTTTTGTTTTTGCCAGTCATGGGGCTTGAACATGATGGCTTTCTCAAGGCCGTCTCTCCACCACTTAAGCCACAATACCACTTCTGGCTTTTACTATGTATGTGGTACCTATGAATCAAACCCAGGCCTTCGTGCATGGCGGGCAAGCACTCTACCACAAGGCCAAACTTCCGGGTCTCTTTCTCTTGGTTTTATAAATTGTTAGCTATTTCAGGACAGGGTTTATTGAGGGTTAATTCTCCCCTGGTTACGGAAAACCTTTCTGATGTCCTCTGTTTTGTAAGGTTATCACTTGCCTGCAGTATGTGTGAATAACAGGTAGTTTCCTGTCGTGTCTTCGTGTATTTCTACCTCAATGCCAAGCCCTTTTCTGAGCACATTTGAGTCCACATATGCTAGGCATAAATTGGTAAACTACCCTAGGCAGCTGGTCCTTTAAAGAATGAGCAAATGCCAGTGCTACAGCTGAAGGACCTTAAGAATGAGTTCCTCCTGAAAATGTAAGTTGGGTTCCTTCCCTTCCTCACTGCCTCTCTATCCACTACCCACGTGGGATATGCATCTGTCCTCATTGGATACACAGCCTTGGGCTGTGACCCTGCAGCCTCCAGAACCATATGACAGACTTTTACTTTTCAAATACAGTTTTCTCACTCAGGTCTACTATTAGAGCAATGCAATTATCAAGACAACCACCATTTCCCCTCATGTTCCCACTATTCCTTAGCTCAGTAAATTCAACTGATTGGAACAATTGGAGAATTACCATTTTGAAAAATGCATACAAGTATAATATTCATTTGATTTTCAACAGTCTGAATGAGTCTGTAATATGACAATCTGATATTTAGAGGAAACTACCGTAATAATACAATTTTACTAATGGTTCTTTAGATCATCATTTGGGACTTAGTGACAGTTATTTTTTATTGTAATTAATAGAAGGGTTACTGGAGAAAGTAATGTACGTATTAGATATTTTTTGAGATTATTTCCAATAGTCTAAATTGAATAAGTTCGTATTTTGTCCAATTCTTTAGTTGATCTTCTGTGATAGCAGAAATGTTCTATACTGTACACCCTAGAAGTCTCATGTGACTTTAGGTTCTAGGAATGTGGCTAGTGGTAACTTTTCATTTGATCGCAACTGAACCAATTGAAATGTACTATGACACAGATATCTGTGTCTGGTGGCTATCATGTTAAATAACACAGATTGTTCCCTTTTCTGCATCTACCTGGGTAGATCTTATTATCTCTTATGTATTTGTGACATGTCTTTGACAAACGAATGTGTAGAAAGATGGAGAGATGGATGAATGTTTGAATGACATGGAAGGATAGGTGGAGGGATGGTTATGTGGGATGGATGGATGGATGAACAGATGAATGAACATGTTCATTAACCTCAAATATACTTAACAAAACAGTAAGTGCCAAAATTAACATACAGTTTGCCTTTGGTTTTTTAGTTCCGTTTTTATTTTCATTTTTATTGTCGGGTAATGTATAGAGGGGTTACATAGTTCCATTTTTGGCAGTGATGAGGACCTACCAGGGCCTGTGTATGCTGGGTGGTCTTTACCACACATCTCTGCCTCAGCCCATAGCACTGCTTCTTACCATCATATATCCATGCACAATATCTCATTGCAATTGAACAATTTGGGAATTCCTGCCTTATGGTGATTTGGGGTGCCGGCCAACAGAACTTACTCTGCATTGGGAAAGACCTATCTGTTCATTCCAAACTACATGTTGAGCCTTACTGATTCTACGCTCTGGGACACACCCACTCAGCACAGGGCAGGGTAGGAGATGAGGCCTTGGGTTCCTTGACTGGAAACCTCCTTGCTCTGCTCTCTGGGTAGTGGATGTGCTTGGGAGCTTTGGGAGGATGCCCTGTCTTCCCTGTCACGCTGCTCCCTTCTACACAAGGTAGGACCAGGCAAAGTTCCGTTCCTCAGTGCCCTTCAGGCCTATGGCCTTCCTTGTCCTATGTGAGGTGCAGAACTCCACATGGGTCCCCCTGGCCCTGGCCCCGGAGTGGGGGCCATGGTAGCCAGGGTACTGCTCTACCACCTGAGCTCCCGCTTGCCTGCTTTCCTTCCTTCTTGCTTGCTCATCTTAATTTTTCTCCAAAGACTAGGTCACAGGCCCTGAGTTTAAGGACCAATAATCACACACACACACACACACACACACACACACACACACACACACACAAACACAGTGGCCAGGAGCATGCTGGATTCCTGTGATGTCTCAGATGACCAGAACATGTGGCCCAGGAAGCATGGCACCTCCTCGGCATAGAGGACCAATTTGTCTGTGCCTGACTCCTAACCTGGCTGGACCAGTCTGGTCACCTTGGACTCCTGTCCCGATTTTGGCCATTACCATGTGCTCACTCATGTCCCCAGGTGAGTCCTAGGTTTCCCCTAAAAAAAGGCTAAAATACCAGAGGGATAGGCTTGGATGTCTGAAGATTACAATTAATAAACAGGCAGCAAATGCACCTGTAATCCTTGCTTCTTGAAAAGCTGAGATCTGAGCACTGGAATTCCAAGTCAACCTTGGCAATTATGTCAATAAAAACTCATCTCTCCGATTACCCATCAGAAAATATTAAGTGGTGCTGTGACAGAAAGTGGTACAGCACTAGCCTTGTTTGAAAAAGCTCAGGAACAGGGTCCAGGCATTGCATTCAAGGCTGTTTTGACCATAAAGATATGAAGGTAGAACAGGGAGTAATAATGTGAAAATACTAACATAATGAATATGATGGGAAAATACTAGAATAATGAATATGTTATGAAAATACTAGATGAATATGATGTGAAAATAATAATATAATGAATATGATTAGAATGAAAAAACAATGGGATGAAATATAGCTAAACTACTTCTAGAAGTATATTGTTAATGCCAACTTGTATCTAAAGGCATATGGCCATAAGAGATAAAACCACTAGAACAGGGCATGGGGCAGTAACGATGGAAACTGCCAGCATCCAGGAACACGGGATAGAGTAATTGCAAATGGCTAAGAACCAGACACCTTGCCACAGGAGAAAAGGTAAGAACCCAGCACACCCCTGGGCACAACTAATTGAAAAGAGACTTTTCTGGGCCCTAACCAAGCAAAATAAACAAGAAGGAGTTTGGGCCAGAGAGGAACAGCCAATGCCCAATATAACCAAAAGACTAAAAATGAGGGTCAGCAATTCTTCTGGCCTTAACCAAGACTGTGGTTTGAGGATCTTTGCTCTACAGGAGCTACTCTTGAGCCGAGAGGACTGATGAGGACTGATGGGGCCCCAGAGCTCACACCATGACAGGACTGGGAACTGCATCTACCAACTGACTGGCAGGCCCTGTTTGACTTAGAAACTAAGAGCTGTCAGAGTGGTGGGTCCAGCATGTGCACTGGATAGGCAGGCTAGAATTAGGCAAGTTAGGACTAGAATACAGGAACTGGGTTAATTCTGCTAAGCTATGTTAAATCAATAAACTGTTGGTGAATTATGTCCCCTTCTCAAGAGAAAGGCCCATAAAAAAACAGAAACAAAAACAGAAAATCATCAGAAGATGGTTGCTCGTGCCTGTAGTCGTAGCTACTCAGTAGGCTGAAGACTGGGATTGCAATTTGAGGCATGCCAAGCAAAAAAGCCTCTGAGACTCTGATATCCACTTGACCAGAAACAAAGCAGGAAATTGCTGTGGGTCAGGGTGTAGAGTGCCAGCCTTGAGTGTAAATAGGTAAGGGAGAACATGAGGTCCTTAGTTCAAATACCAGGCCTTGGGCAAAAAATAAAATAGAATACAAAACAGCCTTTTAATTGCCTGTAATATCTACCTTACTGTTGTCTCTGGGTTCCTTCCTTTACTGCTCAGCCACTAGTAGTCCAGTTTGCTTGTAGTAGCTTTAGGGTATGGTGTTGAGAAGATGGTACCTTACCCATTATTTCTTAGCTTCAGATGCTCCAAACTTTGCCGTGTTGCTTGGTGCTCAGAGAGCCCTCCTCCAATCCAGGGCCTAGGAGAGACCTAGTCCACAAGACCATACTGGCAAACATTAAACACAGCTTCCCTGGGTTAATAAACAAGAATAGGTTGGCCCAGGGAACTCTGGGTGCTCTGGCCCAGAGCCATTTGTGAGCACAGGTATCTCTGAGCTAGCCAGACCCAGGCCTCTCTGGAGACAGAGACTTGGACTAGAAACAATGGGGCCCAAGGATTCTGGCAGATTTTAAAGCTCTGGAGGGGGAAGGGAAAAGAAAACCCTCTTCTACTGAGGGAAGCTGAGTGATGGGGGAGGGAATGCAGAGAGGTCATAAAGCTACACGTTATAGGAATAACGTGTATAATAATAGCTATAAATTTTTAAAATTCAATTTACATTCTTTTATTTTTCTTACTGATTATAGAAAGATGATATGCAGAGGGATTATGTCAACATTTAGGTCATGTGTATATTGATGTTGAAACAGTGGCATCCATTTCCTCACTATCTCCCAGTTTTTTCCTCTATCCCCACCCACAAGTTTTTGGTTTTTGCCAGTCCTGAGGCTTGCCTCAGGATCTGAGCTTTGTCCCTGAGCCTCTCTGTGCTCAAGGCTAGTATTCTACACTTGAGCCACAGCATCACTTCCAGCTTTTCCTGAATTGTTATTGGAGATAAGAGTTCACAGACTTTCTTGCCAGTGATGGCTTTGAATCCTGATCCTCATATCTCAGCCTCCTGAGAAGCCAGGATTATAGTTTAGAACCACTGGTGCCCAGCTCCCACCTACAAGTTTTAGAGATTATTTTCAATATAATATCCAGAGAATACCACTGCTGCATTTCTCCCACCATTCCTCCCCCCATTCTTCCAAGGATATAGAATGAGAACACCGGATGAAAAGAAAGGGGAATAAAAAATGTGAGAGGCCAGTAGTTCACGCCTGTTATCTCAGCTGCACAGGAGACTGAGGACTGCAGTTCCAAGTCTGCTCAAGCTGGAAAACCTTTCAGTTTCTAACATCCAATTAAACACTGGAAAATTGGAAGTAGCATTATGACTCGAAGTGGTGGGATGCCTGCCTTGAATGAAAAGCTTAGACAGAGGGCCCAGGCCTTGAGGTCAAGCATGGTGACATACGAGAAAAAAAGAGAGAAAGAGGAAAGGAAAACAAAACAGCCTCTTGTCTCTTTTTTCCTGGTGATCAGTTTGCTATTATTTTTTATCAAATCTTTGTGTGTGGTGTGTGCGTGCGTGTGCGTGTGTGTGTGTGTGTGTGTGTGTGTGCCTCCATATGTGCATATGTTCATGACTTTGTGTGTTCATACTAGGGTTTTAAGCAGAGCCTTATGCTCTCCCTTAACTATTTCTACTTGAAGCAGAAAACTTATAAGCCAAAGCTCCACTTCTGTCTTTTTTTTGGAAGACTGGAGATAAGGTTCTCTTGGATTTGATTGCCCAGGCTGGCTCTGGACCTTGATTCTCACATCTCAGCTTCCTGTGTAGCTAAATTACAGGCGTGAGCCACCTTGTGCTGGACTAATTGAAAGTCCTTGTTATCTTCTTGGTTAACGAGAGGAAGAACCATATGGGCCCAGGTTTGAAATCAAAAACCCAGTCTGAAACTGTCTGCACCATTATTGTACCTGAAACTGGGACTTTAGACTCCAGCCACTAAATCAAGGAGTCCTACCCACAATAGGTCCAGCCACTCTCCTAGAGAAGCCAAATAAAGTGATATGGTGAAGTGTGGGTAAAGGATATTTAGTTTATAGCAGGCTTAGGAAGATAGCACTACTTCTTCAGCTGTCTTCAGAGGTACAGATATGGATTTTAGGTTAAATAGGGAGGCTTAGGGGAAGGCAGGGAGAAGAGCTTGCATACAAATAATAGTCCCAAATCCCACGGTGGCCTGGTTGACCACTAGTGAGCTCAGACATTGTCCCTAGAAGAATTCCAGAGAAGTTGTTATCACTTGATTACAGGAACACAACAGGGACCAAATTATCTCCTGAGATTTGGGCCATTGGTTTTCAGCTGCTAAGAAGCATCTTAAGGCTGTTGTTTCCACACAGGATGCTTCTCAGGGAGTCTTTATTTCCTCCTGGTACCCAAAGGTGATTGTGAAAGAATGCAGCACAGAATAGTTGATATCCAGATAGGAGGCCATTCAGTGAATTCACAAAGCCTGGCAAAAACATCTAAAAGGTTGCATCTTACATACCAAGATCTGCTTTGGATCTAGTAAATCTGTTCCCTGTTCACTTGGATTTAGAGTTTGTGACTGAGTGGCACTGGGGACAACTGAGAGCACATGGAGGCTAGGACAGCTATTGGCCCACAGGCTCTGGAACAGAGAGGGACAGCAGCCACCACATCCAATCCCAAGAATCACACACATGCTCCCTGCAGTGTCTCTAGAACCTTCCAAAGACAGACCTTCAATACCTAGCATTTTGCCCTATGCTAAGGGGGTCCCCCTCTACTTTGGGCAAAGAAAACACAGCACCTGAGCACCGCACAGGGATCTGCCAGACCCACACACAGCTGACCTCTGCCTCCTGTCACTACCCTCCTCTCCATCATCCTTTTAGAGAGCATTTATAAAAATTTTTATTGCTTTTATAAAGCTGAGATACAAAGGTGTTAAGTTGCAAAAGTAGTTAGGATTATAGGCAAGACACATAGTACTTGTCTTGCTCTCTCCCTATTTATGATTTTGCTAATACTGAGGCTTGAACTCAGGCCTTTGGCATTGTTCTTTTGCTTTATCTTTCAAGGGGAGTGTGCTTTAGTACTTGTGCCACAGTTCTACATGTGGTTTTTTGTGGTTGATTACATATAAGTCTCATGGATTGGTGTTTCTACCTGGATTGGCTTCCAACCACAATCCTCAGATCTCAGCCCCCTGTGTAGTTAGGATTATTGATCCCTGGCACCTGGGAGAGCAAATATTGTCAGTGTAGCATGGATGAGCAGAAGGGAGAGCACCTCTTTCTCCCCTGGGCTGTTGTGTGGCCACCCCAGGAAGGTAGGCTAATGTGTGGTGTTCACCCGATGCCAGGGCAGCAGACTGCCTTGACTGCAGAAGCAGGGGGGCTTCTAGACAGTACATTTTGGCTACTGGCATGAAGAAGGTGGTAGCCCTGGCTGACGTTGCACACAGTGGGGCTCATGAGGAACATCCCAGAGGATGATCCCACCCCGGTGTCCTCAGTGTTCAGGGGACACCCCACAAGAGGGTGTGCAGCAACAGAAACCCATAGCTCAATCAAGAGCCTGGTCAGGAAGCCACAGACAGGACTTCAGAGAAGCAAAGCTGTGAGTGCCTATGTGGCAGTGCCCCCTGGGTTGGAACTTCCCTCCTCTGAGCCTCAGTTTCCAAATGTCCAATATGGATTTCCCAGTTGCCACATGTAGTCTTTCTGAGGAAAACTACACGAGGTAGTCCTTGTTAAAACTTCAGACAGCCAGGTCGTTGTGTCTCTTGCCACTAATCCTAGCTACTCAGGAGGCTGAGATATGAGGACTGTGATTGAAAGTTGGTACTGAGTCAGTGAGACTCTTATCTCCAAGAAACAACCAAAAATCTACAAGTGGATTTGTGGCTCTAGGCACAAAGAACAAAACTTGAACCAAAAAAAGTATAAGTTTAATGCCTGCGCCCTGAGTTCAAGGCCCAGGACAGTCTCACAGGCAAATAGACACACACACACACACACACACACACACACACACACCCCAAAACATAACAAAAATTAAATAAAGCACAACACTCCCCACTGCTATAATTGCCTACCACTAGTCCTCCTGCTATCCAGCTCCTCTGACTTTGGCCTCTCTCCAACCCCAATACCTGTGACAGGAGCTCCCCTTCCAACTGCCAACTTTGGCTCTTTGCAGCTGGCCAGACAGGCAAGATAATGGGTGACGAGTAATGCAAGAAGATTGTGTTAACAGCACAGTAATCAAAGTATGTCTATTTCTTGGAATTAGCACATGAATCAAATCTTATTCTATCAATTGCATGCATTCTATGCAATTTTGTGTGAATAAACTGGTGGTTTGTGGTGCCTGTGTGCGAGAGTGCGTGTGTGTGTGTGTGTGTGTGTGTGTGTGTGTGTGTGTGTGTGTGTGTGTGTGTGATGGTACTGGGTTTGAACTCACGGATTGCGTGCTGTTGCTTAGCTATTTTGTGCAAGGCTGATGCTCTATCACTTAAGCACAGGTCTACTTTTGATTTTTTTTTGCCAGTCCTGGGCTTGAGCTCAGGGCATGGGCACTGTCCTTGGACTTTCTCAAGGCTAGAGCTCTACCACTTGAGCCTCAGCACCACTTCCAGCTTTTTTCTACATATGTGGTACCGAGGAATCTAACCCGGGTCTTCATGCATGCTAGGCAAGCACTTTAACCACTAGGCCAAACTCCTGGCCCCCTACTTTTGATTTTTTTTATGTGGTTTACTGCAGAAAAAAGTTTGATGGATTTCCCTGCCTTGATTGGCTTTGAACCTTGATCCTCTCAGCTCCACATACTAAGTAGCCAGGATTATAGGTGTCAAGTACTGGGGCTCAGATTTGGTCAGATGTTAGTAAATGCCAATCATGACTTTACCAAAGGCCAGTAGGAGTCTAAACGTGATACTTATGGGAAGGTTGTCTGAAAAGGACATTTCCAAGAAGTATTTGTGTGTGTATGTGTGGCTGGTGCTGGGGATCAAACCTAAGACCCAGCACTTGCTAAGCAGAGGCTGTGTCAGTGTACCACTGGGAAGCCTAAGTTAATATTGAAGTTGTATGAACTTCAGCAAAAAGGTATTTTTTAGCAGGCCCCACCGGAAGGTCACTCTGAACTAACTCTAAACCAGCAGAGATAGCAGTTTCAAAGAAAGTAATAAATTACAGCCTACTCCCAGTGATTTGAGGCCCCAGGATAAAATAACCATCGAAACATCCTGTGATAACCATTGAGATACCCTGGCCAGCTGCCCTTCAGCTGCCCTGTAGCTTGGCACATATCCCCTAGCACTAACCAATCAATTAATAATACATCAACCCTGTGAGATAACCCTATAGAAACCGTGTACAACAGGAAGTCAGGACTCTCAATTCAGACCTGCTGTGTCAGTGTCGGTCTTGAGTCTAGGCTCGAGCTTGCAATAAGGACTCTTGTGCTCTTACATTGGGTTCAGCTCCTTGGAGGAGACCCTGAAATCTGGACCGTGTCTTCAGAATGAACAATTCAATTTTCAACAGAATTAATTTAGGTTTGGTCTACAGTCTAGACAGTAGCCATAAACCTAGAGTATCTTGCTATCTAATAGCTTCACTTGTGTCTAAGTATACTGTGCAAATAGGAACAGCAGTTAACATAACGAGCACTTGCTTGAGCCAACAGTTTCAAGGGCCTTGCAAATGGAATAGGATCTGTTACTGTCAACTGTTAATAGGAGAATTAGGGGCCCAGTGAATTTGACTGAGAGAGGCCAGCAGGGAAGACTGAGATCAAACATGGCAGTCTAGTTCCAGATCATAGGCTATCAACCTCCACCCTAGTTTACTTCCAGGTATATTTTAAATTTTAAGTTTTTGTGTGTGTTTGTGCTGGTACTGGATGAATGTATTTTCCTTTAGCTGTTTTTGCTCAATGCTGGTGCTGTATGACATGAGTCACAGCTTTCCTATCGCCTTTTCATGGTTTATTGGCAGTCAGGCTCTCAGGGTCGTTTCTCCGGGCTGGCTATCCACTGTGGTCTTCATAGCTGAGCCCGCTGAGCAGCTGCCAGGAATCATGATATATTCTCATGTCCCTCAGCTCAGTTCTTTGGGCTGCTGTATAAATTACTATTGTTGTCTTTTCACCTAACGAGAAACTTGTACAAAATTTAATTTTAAACAACAAATTTTCCCTCCTGAGTCCAGGTGCATCAGCGCCGGCGGGTTAGCGGTTCAGATAGACATGGCCGAGTCCAAGAACCACACTGCACACAACAGTCCAGGAAATGGCACAGAAATGGTGTCAGGACACCCAGATCACAAAGATATGCATCTCTGAAGGAGAGGACCCCAAGTTCCTGAGGAACATGCTTTTTGCTAAGGAGCACAACAAGAAGGGCTTTAAGAAGATGAAGGCCAACGATGCCAAGGCCATGAGAACGTGGCCCAATGCCATCAGACCCTGAGAAGCCCAAAGCAACAAACACAAGTTCCACAGCAGGCTACCAGCAAGCTCCAGCAACTTGCCTACATCGCCCACCCCAAGCTTGGGAATTGCATCCATTCCTACATTTCCAAAGGTCTTAGGCTCACCTGGCCCAAGGCCAGGGCCCAGGCCTTGGCTAGGGCACAATCCAAGGCCCAGACTCCAGCTGCAATGCCAGCTAAGGCCCAGGCCCCAGCTGCTAAGGGTGCTCAGGCCACAGCCTCCTAAGGGTGCGCTGACTTCAGCCTCTAAGCTGGAGGGCTCTGTGAAGGCCCCACAGAGAAGACCTTTGTCTGCCAGTGTGATGACAGGTGAACTGCTGTGGCTCCCTGGCTGCCATCTAGAGGGTGGGGTGTGGCCTGTGTCAATTCTACCAATAAACCTGAGGCAGGAAGACAAAAGTAAATCAATGAATAAATAAATAAATAATGTTTTTTGCCAGTCCTGGGGCTTGAACTTAGTGCCTGAGTACTGTCTCTGAGCTTCTTTTTACTCAAGGTTGGCTCTCTGCAACTTCCCAGCTTTTTGCATGTATGTGTGATACTGGGAATTCCAACCCAGGGCTTTACATGCTAGGCAAGCAATCTACAGCTAAGCCACCTTCCCAGTCCACAATTTTAATTTTATACTGTAGTCCATGACAACAATTTAGAAATAAAAGTATGTTTTTTATTTAATTATGTCATTTAAGTTCCTTTCTGCAGTTAGCAACAGAAGACAAATTTAAACACACATACACACACACACACACATACACACACACACACAATTTCTTAAGATACTTAGCAGAAAAGGAGGAAGACATTTGTAGTGGAATTTTATGTGAAAAATTCAATAATATCATTTCTGATTTGCCTGTTTGATTCTCTTGGTTTTTGCTCTACAGCTGTCCATCATTATGATACCAAGTGAATAAGAAAAAATAGAGAAAGCTATTCCCTTACTGGCGTGCTATCCAAAGTATTAGATTACTATGTTGGGTGTAAATCCTGAATTTGCTACTTTACTAATTTTTTGATATATCTAATTGTCCAAACTTCTAATTTCCCAAGAAAATAGAAGTAATGATAGTACTTGAATTATGAGGACTAAATGAATTTACTATTGAAGAGCTTCTAGGCAGTGTGATTTATTATGATTGGGCTCCATAAATGTTACTATTTTTAGAATTATCATGAATAACTCTCTAAAGTAGCTACCGAAGTATACTAATAACTTTGCTCTTCTATGATATTGAAAAGTCTATTTTCGTTTTTAAAATTTGTGTGTTCATGTGTGCATATGTATGTATGTGTGTGTGTGAGAGAGAGAGCAAAAGAGAGAGAGAGAGAGAGGGAGAGAGAGAGAGAGAGAGAGAGAGAGAGAGAGAGAGAGGGAGACAGAGAGAGAGAGAGGGAAGGAGAGAGAGGGGGAGAGCCCATACATGCGGGAATGTACCTGGGTAAGTGCCCATTATGTGCTTGAACTGAGGGACAGGGCACTGTCATGAGTTTTTTTGGCTCTAGTGTAGTGTTCTACCACTTAATCCACTTCTTACTTTTTGGGGGACGTGATTAACTGGACATCTGAATCACATACATTCCTGACCAGGCAGTCTTTGAACTGTGATCCTCAAATCTTAGCCTTCTGAGTAGCTAGAATTACAGGCATGAGGCATTATCTCCCAGTTGAAGCATCTTTGGAAAATCTTTTCTGCATTACATTTAATTAGTACATTATATTTAATTAGTGGTTTCAATTGAACATGTCACTTTCTGAGTGCAATGCATGTTGATCCATGCCACGCCTTCAATCATTTTTCCCAATTTCTCCCAATCTTTTCCATTTCTCAAGTTACCTAGGTCCATTTTGATATAAAATTCCTCACTCTTCCTCTCTCTCTGGATCAATCTGATGTAGGGCATCTGAGCTGTTTCCTTAACATGGTTGTATAGTAATTAGTGCATCAATGAACATGGAGGTATATATATATATATAAATATATATATATATCTTTATTGTATACTGACTTTCAGTCTTTTGGATAAATTCCCAAGAGGGTTACTGCTGGAACATAAGTAGTTCTAAATACCTATCTTACCTGAAAACTCTTTTTAAAATTTAAAGAGCTTGTAACATAGTGTATTGGAAATAAATTATTTTCACTATAGACTATTAGAGGGAGAATGATGTAAATTATATGCATATTTTTCAGCAGTACTTTTTTATTTTTCTGCTGTTCATGGGGTTTGAACTCTGGGCCTGGGCACTATCCCTTTGCTCTTCAGCTCAAGGCTATTGCCCTGGCCCTTGAGCCAGGGGCCACTTCCGGTTTTCCTAGTGGTTAATTGGAGATAAGATTCTCATGGTCTTTAGTACCCTGGCTGGCTTTGAACCCAGATCCTCAGATCTCATCCTCTTGTGTAGCTAGGATTACAGGAGTGAGCCACCACTCCAGCAATTCTGAAAAATGGATACACAGGGAAGAAAGAAAATGAGTTGAGAGAAGAAGGCCAGTAGTTGTGGAGACATACAATTGGTAAATTCATAAAGTAGCCAATTCAAGATTATGATGTATGTACATATGTATACATGCATTGATGAGTTCATAGAAACATACACACTCTGAAGAGAGGTTACTATTACCAATATATAATTTATTTAATAAACATACAGAAAAGTTAAACTGTGATGGGTATATAGTGTGTTTGTCACTGAAAGACTTCTTCAAAGAATATATCTACAGCAAAGTCTGGACGATATATGTTCCATGTCTTTTCTTTATGTGGATTGTCCAGGTCAGCTCGTGTTAAATAAAGTCTAAGGACAGGAAAAAAAGTCATTACATTTTCTTTTAGGGCTTACAGTATGTGATTGTAGTTCTTAATGTACTATGTTATTTCTGTTCTCGTTTTTTTGCCCTTATGGTTTTTCTCATGTTGTTACTGTGTGTGACTTGTTACCTGGTATATTGTATACACATTTATTTGTTTATTTGAAACAGGGAAGGGAAGGGGGGAAAAGAGAGGACTGGGAGTTGGAGGAGGGGACAAAAGCATGAGAAGGGGTACAATTATATGAGAAGTAATGCACCTACTACCTGACGAATATAACTGTAATCCATCTTTACATTCTCCCGACATTAAAAAAAGAACAATAAAACCAAAACAGAAGAGTCATCCAATAGCACACCCTTGTTTACAAAGAGACTTGCTGGCTGCAACCAGGATTTAAGTCCTACTTGTCTTCACTACTTAGCCCATTCTGCCTCTTTGGAATGACATAAAAGACCTTAATCTTCAGAACAAATTGATCAGTCACAACGTGCCTGTTAGAGAATTACTGACACCCACTTTGAGCATATTATTTAAGTGTTTTGTAAAACTTTTTAAATTTCATTTGTCAGGTAGTAGGAGGTGCAGGTCTTCTCACACATTAATACACCTTCTCATGTGTTTCTCCCTGTTTCCCTCCACCCACCCCCTTCCAATCATGTTGTTTCCCCCCTTTCCCTACTTCAAATAAACAAACAAACATATATTCTAAGTGTTTATAATTGACAAAAGTTACCAAGGGGCTGGGAGTTTGGCCTAGTGTAAGAGTGCTTGCCTAGCATGCATGAAGACCCAGGTTCAATGACTCAGTACCACATACATAGGAAAAGCTGACAGTGGTGCTGTGGATCAAGTGGTAGGACTCTAGCCTTGAGAAGGCCAAAGGACAGTGCTCAAGCCATGAGTTCAAGCCCTAGGACTGGCACAACAATTACCAAGACATAATTGGGTGTATAATGAAACCTAGTAATTAAATAGTGTCCTGGGGTTTTTTTTGTATTTGTCTTTGTTTTCATTAATGTCAATAGTGGGGTTTCTACTCACGACCTTGAGTTCTCAATAAACTTTCTCTGCTCAAGCTGACCCTCTCTTACTTGAGCTCCAGTTGCATTTCTGATGTTTCAAGGACTCATTGGAGATAAGTGTGACATAGACATGCCTGCCCAGGCTAGCTTCTGACTGTGTTCTTCAGATCTCAGCCTCCTGTGTAGCTAGAATGACAGGTCACTGAGCCACCAGTGCCCAGCTATATCGCCCTGAAGCGGTGAAATGATGTTTTTGTCTAATCCACAATCTCATCAGTGTAAAAAAGATTTATCAAGCAAGGAAAAAATGATACCGATTTTACAGAAATGACTACAAAAAGGAGGATCCAATGTTCTTATAATCTCCAATGAGGTGATGGTGGTGGAAAGGACAAAGCTATCCTTTAGCAAGAACCAGTTTGACAAGAAGCAACAAGTAAACACCCTGCCTTTGTCGAGGACTTTGCTCAAGAGACAGCTGGACACGTAGGAAAATTGATAGAATTTTTCCTTTAAATGCAGAGTTTACTCTTTCCAAAATCAAATTGTATGTGAGTTACAAATCTGTAGAAATTAGGCTTTCTTGCTGTTGTCTTAATAGATTTGAGGTATTATCAGGCCCAGTTCAGATTTCAAGAGAAGTCTGGCACTGGATGTAACCAATACTATCCAGCACCACTTCTGGCTTTTTCTATGTATGTGGTACCGAGGAATCAAACCTGGGTCTTTGTGCATGTTAGACAAGCACTCTACCACTAGGACAAACTCATGGCCCAAGGTCTTCATTCTCCTCTCTCTCTCTCTCTCTCTCTCTCTCTCTCTCTCTCTCTCTCTCTCTCTCTCTCTCTCTCTCTCTCTCTCTCTCTCTCTCTCGGTGGATCATGGGGCCTGAGTGTTGTCCCTGAGCTCTACAACCCAAGAATGACACCCTACCCTTAACCCAACCCCTATTTCCCTTTTCTAGAGGTTAATTGGAGATAAGAGTCTCAGGTCCTTTAGCGCCCAGGGTGGCTTTGAGCCTTCATCTTCAGATCAGGCTCTTGAGTAGCTAGGATAATAGGCCTGAGCCACCTCCCCCAGCTCCAAGGTCTTCATATCTATCCTCACACTTTTATGATAACATGGCAACAGTCATTTCTGCCTTGATATGAATGATCTAGAAAGTGTTTTTCTTTTTACCACCACAGGTCAATACTCCTGAAAACTTAGTCTTTGTAGGTTTAGGAATGAGTTTCTAGATAAAGTAGTAGGTTCTTAGCATTAATACATCATTCAGTCATGAGGAAACCTTTTCAAAGGGGAGGTTAACCAAACAATGCTTTTGAAATTGTTAATACTTCTCAGGCCTTAAAACTTCTGTCCTACATGGAAATGTGCCTACAGCAGAAGAAAGCCAGCTAAAGCCTCCCTAGACTAATCCCACCAATCATGACCCAATAAAGTGACATCCACCTAGACCTTTCTATATTCCAGGAACCGGGTAGATGTACACTTTGTGAGAGAACTTGATCATTACTATGATCTGGGTAATTGCCTCTTCACTGACACATTGCCTTGTGGTAGGGGATAGGAAATGTTTGCTTAAGCAATTCTTTATTTTTGTAGAAAATGAGCTTAGTATAGTAGGCAAAGGAATTGCCAATCTGTCTTACAATCTGTCCTTACCTGTTTTTCTCTATGAGAGATGTATGGAACCACATGAAGAATGCACAGTCATCATAATAGGAAGCTTCTAAAAACACATGATTAAAGAAAGAGGTGATTTGTATAATAAAATGGATACCACAATGAAACCTCCCATGGAAAACCTGCTAAGGTCACACCTGGCCCTCAAGAGAATGTTATTTGCTTCTAAGGTTGCCTTGTGTCCCTCAACTGTCAGGTATCGGTTTCCCCTGGATGGCTCCCCTCCATCCACTGGCCCTGCAAGATGTGCTGCCTTTCCCTTCTCTGTCATAAACTGCTTCTCTTAATCACTGTGTTGTGTTTTCATGCTTTATTGGTGACTTATGTAATAAGCATATACAACCTTCTCTATTCAGGGTTTTCCTAGAGTGATTAATTTGGTAGAAAGTCAAAACACAACAAGTCAGACAGCAGCTATAGGTCATCTGTCAGTACAAACAAGTTTCCTGTGAGGAGGATCCATGGTCACCAGTGGGACAATTAGACATGAAGCCACTCCCCACCAGGGTAAACAATCATCCTGTGAAAGACACACTGTACAGCATCCACAGCCATTTCACCTGGAGCTCCATCACAACAAAGCTGGAATGCATGGTCCTGTCCAGAGACAGAGTCCTTGAGAGTCAGCCCAAAGACATAGAACTCACATCTATTTCCATAACTGACAGCTAGTTTGAATAATTAGGCATCAATATTGGTGATGGCTAGCTACACAAGAAGCTGAGATCTGGAGGATCAAAGTCAGCCATGGCAAAAAGTAAAATATTGTTTCCACGTTAACCAGCAAACAAACAGGGCTGGAGGCATGACTCGAGTGATAGATGTTTAGCCAAGCAAGTAAACCAAGCAAAAATCCAAACCAAGTATCGCCAAAAACAAAACAAACCAGTAATCAATAATTTCCTCATTTTTCACAAGCATGCCATCCCATCTTAACCCTTAATAATCACAAAACTAGCTCTCATCAAGACCCCCTGCACCAGGGGAAAAAACCACAGTGTTTGTTTAGAGACACTAGCTAAGCAAGAATTCACAGTGGTTCTGTTATCCAAGGGGAAACATTGAAATGGAGAGACTTCCCAGGTGGTCACTTGCTTCAACATTCACATTCACATCTCATTACCTAAGACTGCTCAGCAGTGAGCAAGCAGGTAATGAAGGAGGGCATACAGAACACATGGAAGTTCTTACTCAGAGTAGGAATAGATGATTTCATAGAAAATCATTATAGTCATATATGACACTCAGACATGACATGTACGGCTGATCCATTAAAATTACACAGTCATACTAATGATAGCAAGTCAATAGATAATTATGGACAGGAAAGTAAAATCTCCCTCACATTTGGTAAACACACTGATCATGGCGTGTTTAAAAGATAGACAAGATAACTGTAATTACTCTTATGGAAAGTCAACAATGTCGGTTTCTTTGTACCATCTTTGCTTTCATCTTTTTCTCATTTGATAAGTAACAGATATCAATTGCTTACAATTCAGAAGAAAGTGATCAGAAATATTTTAAATATATACAAGAAATCCTGATGACTTTGTTTTGTGTTTTCCTCCCCTTCCCGAGACATGCATTTTTATCTGTCCTTTCTATTGTAGGGAACTGCAGCAAAGGAAATCGCAAACCCAGACCAAACAAAAGAGCATACAATCATGCAGGATACTTGAGGACTCACCGAAGAAGAAAATTTTACTTTTACATCATCACATAAGTCCGGACAGTTGGGCACCAAAAAGATTGCTCTATTTGTATCAATATCATGGACAACCTGTTAATGAACACATGGAATTAGGAACTCAAAGTGTTGCCAGCGATTAGTATTCTTTTTCACTCATGAAATCACCCTTAATCCATTATATACTCATAGTTTCATAGCTCGGTAATTTTATATAGAAAATAGCAGTAATTTTTTCTGAAGTGGTAAAGGTACTGGGCTCCAAATGTTTGATAGCTATCTGAAGACTGTACTTGAGAAGCAAAGTATTCATTTTTGACAAGTGTCTTTTTGTTTATTGTAATGTATAGAGGGGTTACAGTTATATTCACCAGATAGTAGGTGTCTTACTTCTCACACATTGATACCACCTCTCATGGTTTTGTCCCCATTTTCCTCCCCCAACACCTCTCCCAATCATATTGTTTCCCCACTTCTCTTTCCTATTTTAAATAATCAAATAAACATACATACAATATACCAGGTCACAAAGTCAGATACAGTAACAATATGAGATTAACCAGAAGGAAACTAAACAGAAGAGGAATAACGGAGTGCATTAAGAGCCACAATCACACAACATAAAGCTCTTGTTTCAATATCCTAGAGATCCTTTCATTTAGTCTCATCCTATATGACAGGAGTTTCTAATGTAATACACATGACTGTTCTATGTGAATCATCCGATTTTTATATTCTTTTAAGGATGCGCTTTTAACTTCAGTCTGAAACAGTATATTGATGTTCAAGAAGCAATGAATAATTGACCCCACTTTCATGACAAATATTATGTTGCTGATGAGGTCAATGAGCCATTCCAGTGAATGGAATGACCACAAACAGGTCAAGTTTGGGGATTAACAACTATGAAATCATCCCATGTATTACTCTGATATTCATATACCATCATAGAATAAGAAGAAAGCTATGCTAGGCTTCAAGAAACATACCCACAGAAGCTCTCACATGATTTTCAAGTTTTCAGGAAGTTTTCTACATATAGAACAATATGAAAATAATATATTGTTTTCAAGCTTTGTAAGGAAGTGTGCAAGTGTGTCATATGGGAGGGCAGTATAAAGCAGAAAGTTTGAATAAAAAAGCAAATTCTAGAAAGTAGAATTTTAGTTGGTCACTGGAGGATTTTAGTAAAGGAGGAATAATATAGGCCTGAGAAGAGAAACCAGCAAAAATATCAATGAAACTGAGAATTTTATTCCATGTGCCAAACAGATGAGTCAGTCTTCTCTAATGGGAATTTGTAGGTCCAGATATTGATGGAAATAGCTTGGCTACACTAGGGTTGTTATGTATTCAGAGCTTAAAATCCAGGAAAATAAGAATAAATATGGGCTAAGAATTGATAGGATCAGTGTCCTATGTGACAAAGTGATTTGAAAATGGTCACTTTTTACACTGATTTGATAACTCATAGATTAGAGATTAAATTCAAATATATTACCTAAACCTCACAACACACTACACTTGTGTGCATGTACAGAAGTTACAACAGGAATCATTCTGAAAGCTTCCTTTGGGATTAAAAAGGAAATTTGCCAATTTCTCCTAGAAAAGGTGCACAGTCTTGAGAATTTCTTGAACATTTCAGAAATGGCTGTGGGTAAAGAGGCATCTCCTCAGTCCATATGCTGTCTCTACTGATCTCAAGGTGACAGCCAACAAAACATCTCAATGCAGTCACTGAGCCCATTGCTGAGTGGACAGATTCTGCATCACTCTTTGAACCTATGACTTTCCACTTCCACAAGTGCCAAGGTGACCTTCAAGAACACTGCATTTGAGAATCAGAGCTTTGTAATACATGATCAAAATGATCAACAGGAAGATCATATGGCAAATACTGACATGATGTATGCATTTAAAGCCTCGAGTAATTCCTGGGGACATTCTTAGCATTTGTGGGCACAAGTGAATTCGAAGCAGCAGTAAACTGAAGCACAGTTTGACAATATCTTTCAGAAACTCTTTGGAACAAGGCTCTGCTTTGCATCTGAACTAAGCAATGACAACTGGAATGGTGACAGAGGGCAAGAGCTGTCTCTTTTTGGTGAGTGTTACCTTGGGGAAGACCATCATGCCACTTGACTGGGAACTTTGAAACAAACATGAGAATTCTCATTTATGAGCTTTGGCTCACCGTGCAGTTTTGGCGAGTACAAGTAAATATAATCTTGTGCTGCATTATTATTTCAATTTTCAGGTCTGCTCCATTTCCTTCTCCTACTCCTGCATAAAAGTGAAAAAGAAAACGTATATGTTTTTTAGAGTACAGAGCAAAATGTCTTGCCAGTTAACTCAATGGAGAATAAAGAGAGAAAATATTGGCCAGCTAAGGTTGTGGGTTTAGTTAATCATTTGATCTTGCATAGAATTTGTCCTTTACAAATGGTTTCTGCCTCTTAAAGCAGTTCACAATATTGCAAAGAAAGAGAAAAATCATTATATCTTAATCTTCTACAAGATAAATTCTTACTACATCACCATTCCAGGAAAAAAAAAACATTGGGAGCTTCCAGAATTTCTTGCTTATGAAATGCTACCTTTAGAGTTCTATCATAATAATCTAAATTTAATTTTCTCTAAGTCAAATTTATAAATCAATATCAAGGATAATATTGGTCAGGTATACCCAAACAATCCTGTTTCTGTACATTAGAGACAAATAGTTCTATGCCATTTTAACTTATACTTTTAGTATCTTAGGTGGTTACACAAATGGGTTTACATTAACCAATCAGTTTATAAGTACAACATATCTTGATGGATATATCAACCCCTATCCTATCTTCTCCATTTCCCTAGGTTCATGGGATATATGTTGTTAAATATTATGGCTGCATTCCCCTATTCTCTCCACATTAATCTAAATTCCTCCTCTATATAGACATAAAAACCTATGACTCTATAGACATAATGTTTTATTTCATAAATTAATGTGTTTCTATGACATACAAACCTTAGCTTCATTGTGATTAAGTTCTAAATACTAAGTCCCAGTGATTGTAAATAGAGATTGCCTCCTTGAACACTTGTATGTTGAACTTGTCATTTAAAATATGATGTAAAAATCAACGTTAATAAATTCTTTTTTTAAAAAAAGAAAAGGTTAAAAAAAACCTAATGGGTTGTCAGCCTGACAAAATGAGTGTGCTCAGGAAAAGCAACCAGGGAATCATTGGGAAAATTCACCGAAGTCAGGCCTTAGGTTTAGCTTCTTTAACCAGTTTGTGCAGAAATTTGCAGGCAAACCAGCAGGAGGTGTGACATTCCATTGGAGTTACTGAGAGATGAAACTGCTGCCACATGTTCTGTTCTGCCTGATTCTACCACCACCCCACAGCCGTTTCCTGAGAGGACTGGAACCAAAAACTCTTGATGATGGGACATTCTGTGCTAAACTCAAAGTCCCCTAGTTGGTTCCAGCCATTATGGTGACTCTGTATGGGTAAATTTTCCTTCCAGTGCTGAACAGCCTAGATGAGGGAGATGCTAAATGGGTATGAGGACTATGGGGCCCCCAGAGGAACCGTAATCCCCACCCGAGGGATATGCATCTACCGTTGACAGGTGTAAGCATTTGCATGAGGTGCAGCTAAGACTGCGAGGAGACAGCCTAAACAGCCATCAGTCTGGGGGTCTCCTGAGGGACACGCCCAATAGCATGGATGTTGGCATCTATGAAAACCATTCCCCCGCAAATAGATGCTTGGCCTCAGCAGATAGACAGATACATGAGCCAGTGGGTCTTGCTTCTTCCTCAACATGGCCTCCATTCTAGGAATCAGGGCCTCTGTCCCCCCTCTCAGGTTAGTGCCTACCATAATTCAGATATTGCCTAAATCCTTGCCCCTCACTTATTTCAAGATGACGGGAGGAGATCGGGGACATTCTCCCCCTCCCTGAATTCTTACTGTAAGAATGTGCTTGCATCTTGTAAGTAGGTCACTAAGCAACACATGCCTGCTTGCGTTGATATGCAAACATCCTACTACCTGGCCTCTACCCCAAGCAAACATCCTACTACCGGACCCCCTCCCCCGAGCAGTTCCTATACCCAATCCCTCTCCTGAAGAGGCATATAAACCCTTGTGTGAAAAATAAAATTGGCAGCTTGATCAGGATGCTTGTCTTGCTGCCTTCTTCATGTCTCCTGTCCCTTTCATTCCTCCCTCTAGGTTCTTGGCCCTAGTTGATGTCCCGCTGGATGGGATACTCTTTCACTTTGGAATATTTATAATTAATTGGGGATAAGTGTTTTCTATCTGGGTTGGCTTCAAACCACAATCCTCAGTTCTCAGCCTCCTAAGTAGCTAGGATAACCAACGTGAACCCAGGGTGTGTGACCTTTTCCTCAGTTCAAATGGCCCCTCTTCCTTTAGCCTTTCCTCCAAGATCTGGTTTCAGAGTCCACAATGAAGTTTTTCCTTTCAACCTTGCCTATTTCACATTAACATGAAGCATGTCTGATTGGGTTTTCATCTTGCCTTGTTTTGGTGTCTCTTAATTTCATGGATCAAACACTATCATCAGAAAGATTTCTGATGGAAACATGGCTTTTGCTGCACTCTCCTCTCCCTTGTTCCAGTTGTCCAACTGCTTTCTACTGATATCCTCTAGCAATAAGCCACTGAAATGCACAAGTACAATGTGCTAAGCCTTTATTTTCCTCACATTTAAACAATTTACATCACACAAAGGAATTTCATCCTTGAAAAATACAGACAAAGCTGGGCTCAGTGGCTTCCATAGTAACCATAGCTTCTTAGTGTCTGAGATCTGAGGATCAAGGTTCAAAGCCAGCCTGGGTACAAAAGGACCTGAGACTCTTATCTCCATCTAACCTCCAGAAAACAGGAAGTGGGGCTTGGCTCAAGGGTACTGCAGAGCTCAGGGACAACACCCAGGAACAGGGGTAGGGTCGTAGCCTTGAGCTGAAGAGTTCAGGTACAACTCACAGGTTGGGCTGGAAACCCATGATCCCCCCATGCACCCACCGACAAAATACAGACAAAATGAAGTGAAAATTCTCTGTCTCACCTTCTTCTACATGTTTAGGTTTCTAGCTCTAAATAAATAACCTCTTTCACTATTTTTCTAGGCCAGCCTGGGTAAAGAGAGACTTCATCTAGGAAAAGAGTAGAGCGGCCCAAGCCTGTAGTCCCAGTTGTGGGAAGACTGAGATGGAGAACCCAGGGGAAAACTTTGGAGAACTGGGTGGTCTGTGCCAGTCTTTCCAGCAATATTGGGAAATCTAAAGTAGACAGTCTCATTTCTTGGAAACAGCACCAACTTGGCAGTTGCTAGAGGAGTCTAGTAGAAGAACAAGTTCTCCAAACCTGTTCTGTGTCCATGGAGATTCAGGTGTGAGTGTCAAACAAGGGCAGTCAGGGGAATCCAAGTGCTGCCCTCTAGGAACCTTGTCACTACTACCTAAACCTGGCCTGCAACAGAGTCTAACTTTTGTATGTGCAAGTAGCAGAGTTTGAAGTCTGGGTCTTGAACCTGCTCAGCTTGTCTAGCTGACACTCTATCACTTGAGGCATGCCCCCATTTTACTTTTTTTGGTTGCAATTGGAGACTCAGAGTGGCTTGGGATGGCTTCAAACTGTGGTCCTCCACATGTCAGCCTTCTCAGTAAGGAGGCTTTTAGGTAAAGAGCCTTGAGAACCCCTGCATTGTAGTTGGTTTTTTAAAATCTAAGCACTTATTTGTCTTTTCTGCTCACAACCCAAGCTGAATTCTAGAATATGACCTGGCCAAAGGTGGTAACAAATAAAATAAGGCATCCTGATGGAGAAGATAGTGAGGAGATGCTTAGAGGAGGAGGAAAGAGAGAAAAGACTATAGTTCTGAGAAGAAAGGGCCGCTGGAAGGACTGGCCAAGAAAATGAGGCAGGGCCAGCAATGCTGAGATGAACCATGAAGGAGAAATCAGTCTGAGAAAGAAGGACTCTACTGGGTTCTTTAATCTCCTCTTCTCCTATGAAAAAAATCTATCCTAGGTTGAGACAAGAACATCGAGAACAGAACGCAAGGGGTAGAACCTCCCCTCAAGTGGAAATGGGTAAGTGATAAGAGAGGCATCTAAAGAGAGCTGACATGGCAGCTCAAGAGGGAGAAGGTCACATGCATTGACCCTTAGCTGTGATGTGGGATCATTTGCATAATATAAGCAAAACCCTCCCAAATAGTAGATCGCACATCCTCTTTGTCTTCTCCTTCCTTTCTAAAGCACTTACCTTGGATGGAGTAAATCACAAACTTCACAATTTTAAGAGGTTTTTTCACTGGCATTTCCCAGTTCAACACATTCTTCAAGATGTCAAAGTAGCGGACATAGCGACTCTGTAAAGCAACAAAAGCCTCCACTTTAGTGGGAATGCCAGATGTAAAGTCAGTATCCTAATCTCCTTCTCTTTTTCACATTGTGAACAGCAGTAAGAAAGGAAGACAACATTTAGAATGAGCCCTTACATTATCAACATTCTTATGTGTTTTCCTCATTGTGGAAAAAGAGCCCAGCTGAGACTTGCAGACAGTAACATGGAAAGAACAAGCCCTTGCTTCTAGGCTTGCTTATGACCATGAGAACAGTGAAGGTGCTGAAATAGCGATGACAAAATCTGTTGTCATGCACTAGAGAAAGGACTATGGTTTGGGAGATAGTTCCTCATCAGGAGGAATGACATCTCCACATAGCGGCACTAGATGATTGTGTACCCTTAGTGAGGGGTCCTCTACAGAGAAGAGATTTTTTATCTGCCTTTTTCTCCAATATGTTTTTTTTGGTAAGGGAACCTTTCAATACTCTTTGGCTCCTAGCAAGTTGCTCAAACAGGATTTCTTAGAATTCTCTTTGAGAAACTCCAGATGTCTGATGATGAACCAACTGAGAAGAGTTCAGAAAGTGAACTGCCACATTTCCAATTAGCAAAAGCACTTGTACTGCATGTGAGTGGCTGATGTCTGTAATCCAAGCTACTCAGGAGGCAGAAGCTGAGAGGACTGAAGAATAATGCCAGCCAGGGCTGAAAACTTTGAGATAATCCATCTCTATATACTTAGCCAGAAGTTGAGCTAGAGATCTAGCTCACCTGATAAAGTGCCACTTATGAAGAGTTCAAGCCTACTGAGCAGCAGGCCACTGAGTTTAAGCCCCAGGATGGGCAAACAATGAAAAGGCAATAGTGAGAAATATGCCTGAAAATGCAATAGGGCAATGCAAGATGCAATAGGGCAGTGCTGTACCACTTCGCATCTCCAACTCAGGCTGTTTTGGTTCTTCATTAGAACTAAGAATGAAAGGATTTCCTGCCAGGGCTGGCTTTGAAACACCATTCTCAAATCTCAGCCTGTATCTAGAAATACAGACAGGTGCCAGTCATCAGTGTCGGGTAGATGCTTTGTAGTTGTTGGATTTTTTTTAAGAGTACATATGTTGGGTGTCATGCCAAACTTCTTGTGAGGTAAAAGGACCTGATGAATAGAATTTCCTTCAAAGTAATCCTGGTTGAGGAAAGAAGAGTAGGAAGGGTGACCCAGGGTTTGAGAAGAGTGGGGAAGGAATAAACAAAGCATGACTGTAGGTTGGGATGATGATTGCAGGATACACTGTATGGTTCCATCTTTGTGTGTTAGAATTTGGATATGAAATGTGCACTTAAAAGGCTCATAGGTGGAAGGCTTGATCCCCAGTATACCAGCAGTGTTCAGAGGTGGGTATGGGGAAGTAATTATATTATGAGGCTTTTGACTTTATCCACAGATTCATTTGTTGAGGGCTTCCTAAATTTAAAGCTTTAGTAGGAGGTGGGGAAAATGTTAGGAGTTGGGGCTTCATGAAACCAAAGAAGTCACTGGAAGGATGGATCATGTCGCAAACCCTTCCTTCTCCTCAGCTTCCTGGGAACCTTGAGGTGAGCAATCCTTCTCCACGATACCCACCTCCTTGACATGATTGTTCAGTGTCAGTGTAGGCCCAAAGCAATGGGATCAAGTGGCCTTAAAGTAAATCCTGAAACTGTGAGCCCAAATGAATCTTTCACCACTTTAAGTTCTTTGGTCAGTTATTTTTTTTATAGTGACCAACACTCCAATCCAATATAATTGGGATTTTTCATATTTTCATAATAAAGTATTATCAGAAGAAAATAGGACAACAGTGGATAGTTTAAACAATGTTAAGAATATGGCATGAAAGTATATGATAATGTCTGCTGGAACAAGATTTGTAAAATACTTATTTTCCCAGTTCATTCTGTTTTCTTCTTTCATACTCCCATTATCTCTGTGTGTCTTTATCTCTCATTCTTGGTCTGAGGATCTCTCATTCTTTCTCTTCTCTGCACTATTCTTTCCCCTACACTGGGGTCATCACAAAACCATCCTGGCAGTGTTCTAAAGACCTTGAATTGCTCATTGCCTTAGCAAAAACTGGTGAAGGATCCAATCTCTCTTTCTAGGGAAACCAATGGCTAGTAGATCATCTACTAGCCAGAGATCATCTTCAGGCATCAGAAAACCTCAGATATTTGACCTTCCTTTTTGGGAGGGGACTCAATTCCAGAAGCTGTAGGGAATAAAGAATAAGAAATGGAATGTGTGATGCTCTGTTGAGAACTGTTGGGAGCCAGAGTGGAATCAAACTGTACCTTGATTTGCATCAGACAATTGCTTTATTGTCTTATGGTTTTCTGGCCTTATTCTGTTTAAATGACCTGAGATTTACCATATGAATGTAACACCTGGAAGTTCCCTGGTTTCAAGAAGGGATAGAAGCCTTGAGTTGAGGATAAACGGGGCTGCAGTCTTTACCTGGGCTACAGACCTACCAACCCCATGTGTTTGTCTCTCTTCTATTTTTTCCAGTCCCTGCCCCGTATTTCAGGAACCCCAATTTGCTGCCGGTAGGCCCCAGCAGAGAACCAAGCCAAGTAGCCTATGAGGCTACAGATGTGGGCCTCCAATGATCAGGAAATGGTTAGGAGTCACAAGTCCTCTGCCATCATTGATTGTTAAAGAAGGGTTACAGATGCGACCAGGCTAAATGTGCCACTAACATCTCCCCATAAATAACTTTGTGACAAGAGAAACTTACTTGGAAAGGAGTTTCTACTCCTTGAAACTGACTGCTCACATTTCTGTCAGTTCTGCGCTCCCCGAAGTACTCCAGGCTGTCCTACAGAAAAGGGGATAATACAATCACAGTGCTTATCTGTCCTCTTTGGACAGAGCTACTTATGAACTTTCTTAGTTCCTAGCTTTTTAAGTGGCTAAGATTACAGGCAGAAGTCTACAATGCCCACCTTTCCTTTGATTCTTTTAAAAATTACTTTATTATTTTTTTGAAAGGTCTTTCTAGCTCCTTTGCCAAATTACTGATTAGCTCATTAGTTTTGGGGAGATGTTAATTTTTGAGCTTCTTGTATATTTTGGATATTAGGACTTTGTCAGATATATTGTTGGTAAAGATCTACCAGTCTGTTGGCTGTCTTTTTAGTTTAGCACCTATGTTCTTTGCTGTGCAGAAAATTTTTATTTTGATATAATCACATTTGTCAAGTCTCTCCTACTTTCTGTGGCCTTGCCACTATTTCCAAAAAGTTCCTGCCTATGCCTATCAGTTCTAATATTTCTCCTACTCCAACTTCCAATAGTTTCAGTGTTTCAGGCCTGACTTTGAGGTCTTTAAATTCATTTGAGTTGATATTGGTGCATGGTGATAAACAAGGATCCAATTTTAATTTTCTACATATGGAAGTCCTAATACCAATTATTGAAAAGACTATATTTTTCCATCACACATTTTTATTGTGCCTAATATCTTTATATATATATATATATATATATATATTATTAAGATGCTGGAGGGGATGTGGCCAGGAGGGATCATTATTACACAGTTGGTGGGAGTGCAAACTCATTCAAGCATTATGGCAGCTCCTCAAAAGACTAAACATAGAGTTCCCCTATGACCCAGCAATTCCAATACTTGGCATTTACCCAACCGTCCAGAAACAAGGACACACTAAAGCCACTAGCACAACGATGTTCACTGCAGCACTATTTACCATAGCAAAGATATGGAACCAACTCTGATACCCTTCGATTGATGAGTGGATCAACAAGATGTGGTATTTTTACACAATGGAATTCTATGCTGCTGTCAGAAAAAATGACATCACTCCATTTGGAAGGAAACGGAAAGACTTAGAAAAAAATCATATTAAGTGAAGTAAGTCAGACTTAAAGGAATATATACTCAATGGTTTCACCTATTTGTCATAATCAGTAGAAACCTTGGGCTCTCCTAGCAGCGATTTGCAATAGAGCAAAACCTAGATACATAAGGACATACAGTATGACGCTAAATGAAAGGACCTATAGGAAATAGAAACAAAAGCCATAAAATGAGTGATTGTTGTCCTTAATGTACTATGTTATCTCCCATTTCTTTTGCTGTCCCTTAGTTATCTCATATTTTTATAGTATTTCACTTTGTTATCTGATATATTGTATATATGCGTATTTGGTTATTTGAAATTGGATAGGAAAGGGGCAAAAACAAGATGAGGGTGGGAGTGGGGGGAGGGAAATGGGGACCAAGACTTGAGAAAGGGTATCAATGTATGTGAAGTAATGCACCTTCTATCTGGCGAAAGTAATGTAACCCTCCTATTAATTACAATAAAAAATATTTTTAAAACTCATTATAAAGGTGTTGTACAGAGAGGCTACAATTACATAAGTCAGTTAATGAGGATATAGCTTTTTAGAAAACGTTGATTCTTATTTCTTAAATACGGAATTACAAAGTCACGTGTATATCCTACAACATTAAAGAAATGGTAGGAAGGAAGTAGTGGGTTGAGATGGAGGGAGGAGAATGATGAACGAGTGACCTTACTCACAATGCACTGAATTCTCAGACTACTTTTTTGAATGGCAACTACTTATAGATGGTAAAAAATATACCTTAAAATGCTGTTCTTCTTAGTGATTCTGAATTTGGACATTCCTTTGCATTTGTGTCTTACTGCTCTCACTATAGGCTTGGCCCAGAACAAGAATACAAGGGTACAAGTCCAGTAAATAACTGCATATTAAACAAGGCTGCATTAATCCATGCTTTCACTTTCACTTAATCACCATGAGCTAAGCATTTCCTTAATATTTTACCATGAATGCTTCAGAACTAGCAAATTCAATACATATAAAAGACTAAGTATCAAAACCTTTTTACTACCTTTGCGGTTAAAAATGTGCCAGTGGCAAGAAGTAGAATAGATATCATTGTTCCTGTTCGTCCTAGAAAAGAGCAGAAATGAGTTCAAGAAACCTTTGTTCCAGTGTAAAAATACACTCACAAATACTCATTTGGTATTGGTACTGTTTCTTCTGAAGTGCTGCTGTCTCAAAATTTCCAGTTGAGAAATATTAAGACTTTATTTTTCATTAATGTAATGAAAAGAACGCTGGTCCTCGTGTATAATTCCAGATTCCCAGGTGGGAAGATCAGGATGGTTGTGATTCTAACCAGCTTAGGCAAAATAAGCAGGACCCCATTCTCAACCAGCAAGATGGGCCGGGTGCTTCACATCTACAGCCCTCATTGTGTGGGAGATATAGAAATGGGTTTCAGACTGATGCCAGCTCAGGAAAATGTAGGATACTTTATCTACAAAAAGCATTGAAGAAAAACAGATCTGAGCATATACCTGAAGTGGGAGAATGCTGGCCAAGCACGTGCCAGGTGCTGAGTGCAAATGCAAGCAGGAACCCACATTACCAACTAGAACTGTAGTCCCTATGTAATTGTATTATTTGAATTGTATTGTGAACATTTGCAAACATAAGAATATAGAGAGACAAGCATAATGAATACGCATATTCCTATTCCTCAGATTATGTAATTCTAAGTATTTTGCTGTAGTGTTCTTGCTCACTTTCTACCTCAGCTTACATGCCTGCTTTTCTCTCTTCTCCCTCTCTCTTTGCCTCTGCCTGTGTGTGTGTGTGTGTGTGTGTGTGTGTGTGTGTGATAGTGTTTTGTAGCAAATACTTTGACAATTATAGCAAATCCTTGACTTCTTCAAATCACTCATCCTCTAAGTCTCTTCTGTTACCTTCTACTTATATCTTAGTTCTGTCCTACAAAATTTAAGTTTGAAAATATGTTCTTTTCTCTTTCTATATTCATCCTTATAATCTAATTTTTAACATACCCTTTCACCTGAAAAGTACAAATTTTTCATCTATTCTTTAAACATTTTTTTCCACTGGAGGAAGAACAGATTTATTATCTTCATGTACAGAGAAATCAACATTGCACATCTAACCCAGCTTAGTAGCCAATTCCTTAGCCTTTGCCTTTTCCAGCTTGCCAATTTGAGTCACATATTTTGGACTGAGGACGTGCCTTCCCAATGAGGATAGATCTCATCGTGAGTATATGTCTTGGGAGCTTCAACTCATGAACTCCTTTGGCTTCTTTTGATCAAGAGAAGGTACTCTACTAATTCAGTCATATTATCTCTACTTCTAGCCTTTTGTTTGTTAAACAGAGACAACCATCTTAGGGATTTTTTCTTGCCTGGGTTGCCACAAATCTCACATTCCTGAGTAGCATGGGTTACCAGTGCCTGGGTGAAACTTTCACATAGGCAAAAACAAAGTATCTTAAATGCCAAGTGAGAAGTCATCCATGTTGAGGTCTGGTTCTCAGAAGATATGCAAATGGCTAATTGATACCTAAAGAAATGTTCAACTTCTTTAACCATAAAGAAAATACAAATAGAATCTGTGCTGATTTCATCACACCAAGGCAAAATGGAAGTCATAAATAAACAACAGCAAAGGCTGGCAAGTATGGAGCAGAAAGGTGAGAATGAACTATATTAGTATACTGTTGGTTGGTTTGAAATTAGTCTATCCACTAGAGAAATCAGTATGGAGGGTCTTCTTCAAAACACTAATCATAGACTTACTTTGTAAGTTTTATAGGTCTTATAAGTTACAAAGTAACTTCTCATTTTATAGAATATCTTGTTTGTGACTTTGGATGTGGTGAGCTCTGTGTGTGTGTGCTGTGTGTGTGTGCTGTGTGTGTGTGTGTGTGTGTGTGTGTGTGTTTCATACATTTTACTACAGAAAAATCTCAAACCAACAATTTAATGGTACAACTTAAAATGCTGGAAAAAGAGTACCAAACCCAACCAAAATCTAGTAGAAGGAAACAAATTATTAAAAGTAAAGCAGAATCAAATGAATTAAGAATCCAAAAAACCCCAGAATCCACAAACAAGGAGTTGGTTCTTGGAAAAAATTAACAAAACTGAGAGACCCTTACCAAATCAGATCAAAAAATGAAGGGAGAACACCTAAATAAACAAAATTATAGACAAGAAGGTCAATACAACAACAGAAATTACCAATATCCAGAGCATCCCAAGGGATTACTTGTCAAATCTTCATGCCAACAAATTTGAAAATCTAGAAGAGATGAACGAATTTCCAGCAAATATTGAAATAACCAAACTGAACCATGAAGATCTAAATCTACTAAACAGACCCACTTCAAGTAATGAAATAGAAAAAGCAGTAAGAGACCTCTCATCCAAGAAAAGCCCAGGACCTGAAGGATTCATAGCTGAAATCTATAAGGCCTTCAAAGAAGAGCTCACACCAATACTCCCCAAAATCTTCAATGAAGTTTAAAGTGAAGGCTCTCTACCAAACCCATTCTATGAAACCAGCTTAACCCTCATGTCAAAACGAGACAGGAACTCATCAAAGAAAGAGAACCAGAGACCCAGTTCTTTAATAAATATTGATGCAAAACGGCTCAACAAAATATTGGCCAATCAACTTCAACAACTCATCAAAAAATTATACACTGTGATCAAACAGGACTGATCACCGGGATCCAAAGCTGGTTCAATACATGCTAGTGGGTTAATATAATTCATCACATCAAAAGTAGCAAGGACAACAATCACATGCTCATCTAAATAGATGTAGACAAGGCATTTAACAAGATCCAACACCCCTTGATGCAAAAAGTTCTGGAGAAAGTAGGAATCATGGAACATTCCTCAGTATAATCTTACACGACCACCCTACAAACTAGCATAAAAGTAAATGGAGAAAAGGTAAAGCCATTTCCTCTGAAATCAGGAATGATACAAGGATGCCCACTTTCTCCACTTCTGTTCAATACAGTATTAGAATTCCTAGACAGAGCAATAAGGCAAGAGCCAAACATAAAGGAAGTTGAAATAGGGAAGGCGGAAATGAAACTTTCTCTCTTTGCAGATGACAGGATTCTTTTTTCCATACATCTTTTATTGTAATTGATAGAAGGATTAGATTATATTTATCAGATAAAAAGTGCATTACTTCATCTTGATTTCCTCCCTTCCCTATCCAATTTCAAATGACCAGTTAAGTATATATAAAATATATCAGATAACAAGGTGAAATATTGTAATAATATGAGATAACCAAGGGACAGCAAAAGAGATGAGACATAACATGGTACATTAAGGACAACAATCACTCATTATATGGCTTTTGTTTCTACATCCTGGAGGTGCTTACTAGATTTTGTTCTATTGTAAATCTCTGCTAGGAGAGCCCAAGGTTTCTACTGATTATGACAAATAAGGGAAACCATTGAGCATATGTTCCTTTGAGTCTGGCTTACTTCACTTAATATGATTTTTTCTAAGTCTTTCCATTACCTTACAAGTGGGACAATGTCATTATTTCTGACCTCAGCATAGAATTCCATTGTGTATAAACACCACATCATCTTGTTGATCCACTCATCAACTGAGGGACATCTGGTTTGGTTCCATATCTTTGCTATGGTAAATAGTGCTGCGATGAACATTGTTGGGTTCGTGGATTTAGTATGTCCTTGTTTCTGGACAATTGGGTAAATGCCAAGTGGTGGAATTGCTGGATCATGTGGTGATCTATGTTTAGTCTTTTGAGGAGCTGCCAAACTGCTTTCCATAGTGGTTGAACAAGTTTGCACTCCCAATAACAGTGTAGTAGTGATCCCTCCTGGCCACATCCCCTCCAGCATCAGTTGTTATTAGATTTCTTAATCCTGGCCATTGTAACTAGACTGAGGTAGAATTTTAGAATTGCTTTGATTTGCATTTCTTTTATGACCAGAGATATTGAGCATTTCTTCATGTGTCTATAGGCCATTGTTATTTCTTCTTCAGAGAACACTCTCTGTAAGTCTTTGGCCCATCTTTTAATGGGATGGTTGTTAATTTGGAGATTAGTTTTGGAGTCATTCAATTTTTTGAGCTGCTGATATAGTTTAGATTTGAGGCTCCCAAAATACAAAACAAAACAAACAAAATTAAACTAAATCATAGACAAGAATGCAAATACCACAGCAGAAATTACCAAGGTACAGAACATCCTAACGGAATACAGTTCTAACTTTATGCCAACAAATTTGAGGATCTAGAAGAGATGAATGAATTTCTAGCCAATATTAGCATACCCAAGCTGAACCAAGAAGACCTAGTCCAAATAAACAGACCTATGTCAAGTCCCGAAATAGAAATGGCAATAAGAGACCTCCCATCCAAGAAAAGCCCAGGGCCAGATGAATTCACAGCTGAATTCTATGAGGCCATCAGAACAGAGCTCACACCAATACTCCTCAAGCTCTTCAATGAAATTGAAAGTGAACACTCTTCTGCCAAACTCATTGTACAAAGCCACCCTAACCCTCATCCCAAAACCAGATAGGGACTCATCAAAGAAAGACTCATCTCTTTGATGAATATTGATGCAAAACTGCTCAACAAAATACTGGCCAACCATCTTCAGCAACTCCTCAAAAAATTATACACTACGAAAAAAATTTATACACTATGCTCAAACAGGATTCAGCACAGGGGTGCAAACCTGGTTCAATAGACGCAAGTAAATTCCTATAATTCAACACATCAACAGGAGCAAGGGCAAGAATTCCATGATTGTCTCAACAGATGCAGAAAAGGCATTTGACAAGATCCAACACCCCTTTATGCTAGAAGCTCTGGAGAAACTAGGAATCCATGGAACATTCCTCAGTATAATAAAGGCTGTGTATGACAAACCCACAGCTAGCATTATACTTAGTGGTGAAAAGCTAAAGCCATTTCCACTAAATTCAGGAATGAGACAAGGATGCCCACTCTCTCCACTTCTCTTTAACATAGTATAGAATTCCTAGCCAGAGAAATAAGAAAAGAAGCAAGTAGAAAGGGGATCCAAACAGGGAAAGAGGAAGTGAAACTTGCCCTCTTTGCAAATGACATGATTCTTTATTTAAAGAAATCTATAGATTCTACTTGCAAGTTGCTTGAGCTGATTTGAAACTTTGGCAAGGTAGCAGGGTATAAAATTAACCCTCAAAAATTAACAGCCTTCCTGTATACCAGCAATGAGGGGATTGGGGCAGCAATCAGGAAAGCAACTCCGTTTGCAATAACCTCAAGGAAAATAAAATACATAGGAATTAATTAACTAAGAATGTAAAGGACATTTATGATGGAAACTTTAAAAACCTGAATAATGAAATTTAAGCAGATAAACTTCCCAGGCTCCTGAATTGGAAGAATTCACAACATGAAAATGGCAATCCTGCCAAGGGCTATGTACAAATTCAATGCAATAATCATCAATAGCCCAATGTCATTCTTTAATGAAATTGAAGAAGAAATCCACATATCATATGGAATTATAAAAGACCCTATATAGCAGAAAGAGCAACTCTGCAGGAATATCAATATCAAATTTCAGACTCTATTACAAAGTTATAGTAATCAAAACAACTTGGTACAGGCACAAGAATAGGGCAGAGGACCAATGGAATCAAATTGAAGGCCCAAAAATGAACGCACAAACCTATGGCCACTTAATCTTTGATAAGGGAGCCCAAAAAATAGAATGGAAGAAAGACAGCCTCTTCAACAAGTGATGCTGGCAGAACTGGTTAAGGACCTCCAGAAAATTAAAGTTGGTACCTTCTATGTCACCCTACACTAGGATTAGTTCCAAATGGGTCTTAAAAACTTTACAAGAAGGAATAGGAGATACACTAAGTCCCCCTGGCACAGGTCAAAACTTTCTTAATAAAGACCAAACAAGCACAAAAAATTAAACATAGTTAGGACAGAGGGGAATGCATTAAATTGTAGAGCTTCTGTAGGTCAAAGGACATAGGTAGCAGGTTAAATAGAAAGCTCACAGAGTAAGAGAAGATCTTCACTAATCATACAACAGACGAAGGCCTCATATCTAAAATATACCTAAGCTACAAAAAAAGAATCATTCCAAAATTAAGCTCCAAAGAAATAACCATCCTATAAAAAGATTGGCCAAGACTTAGAGTCTTCTCTGAAGAAGAAATAAGAATGGCCAATAGACACATGAAGAAATGCTCAACCTCTCTAACCATAAAAGAAATGCAAATCAAAACAACTTTGAGATTCCACCACACTCCAGTTAGAATGGCCATGATCAAGAAATGCAATAACTACAGATGCTGGCTGGGATGTGGCCAGAAGGGATCATTACTACACTGTTGGTGGGAGTACAAACTCGTTCAACCACTATGGAAAGCAGTGTGGCAGTTCCTCAAAAGGCTAAACATAGATCACCCCATGACCCAGCAATTCCACGACTTTGCATTTACCTAATAGTCTAGAAACAAGGACATACTAAAGCCACTAGCACAACAATGTTCATTGCCACAATATTTACCATAGCAAAGGTATGCAACCAACCCATATGCTCCTCAGTAGATGATTGAAACACCAAGATGTGGTATTTATACACAATGGAATTCTATGCCGCCATCAGAAAGAACGACATTACACGATTTGTAAGGAAATGCAAAAACTTGGAAAAAATCATATTAAGTGAAGTACTGAAAGAAACATAGGCTCAATGGATTCCCATTTGTAATAATTAGTACACATCTAGGATGCCCCTAGCTGAGGAATACCGTAGCTCAAATCCTACACTCATAATGCCATATAGGATGAGGCCAAATTAATGGACTACTAGGACATGGAAACAAGAGCTTAATTATAAGTGACTGTTATTGTAATGTATTATGTTCTTCTCTCTACTCTTGTGTTGCCCTTTGGTTAATCTCATATTGTTACAGTATCCCACTTTGTTACCTGGTATATTATCTAGATGTTACTTGTGTATTTGATATAGGGGGAGAAAAATCAGGGGAGGGGTTGGGCAGAGGGAAATGGGGACAAAAACATGAGACGTGATATAGATGTGTGAGAAGTTTGGCACCTTCTATCTGGCAAATATAACTGTAACCCCTCTATACACTAAATTTTTAAAAATAAAGTAGATAATCAGCTGAGCAAAGAGGTATATGCTATGGAACCAGAGAATCTCCAAAATGGGTTAAGAAACAACACAAATAGCAAGACAATACATTAACCTTTCCTAAAGCAGGACAAAGAGGGAGGTATGGTGGCCATTTCTGCCATTCAGCACACAGAGGCAAGGGCAGGAAGATAACAAGCTTGAGACTATATAGGGAAATCCTGACTCAATCAAAACCAAACAAATGCTCACAAAACACAAAGCCAGCCATAGTGGCTGTATTACTAGCTATTCAGATATAGACAATGGGGAGGTTTGTCATTCAAGGCAAGCCCAAATCTATACAAGAATTCTTCTCAAGTAAAAAGTAGAGCATCACAGTATGTATCCACGACCCCAAGTGTGTGAAAAAGTTAAAGAGGGTCACAGTCTAGGCCTTTCTGGATTCAGGATGAAAAGTGAGAACCAATGTGAATAATGACTAAAGCAAACAGGTATGAGGAATGTAAGTGGCTCCAGTAGTAAAGGGCCCCAGGACGTGTGAGGCCTTGGGTTCCGACCATATTAATGCCAAGAAACAATACAAAATCACCCCACACTCCCAAGAATCAAAAGGCAGTGTGGTAGGACACAGTACTTGGAAAGACATTTCTGAAAACGAAACCTTAAAATGGCCAACAGATTTATGAAACAATTCTCAATGTCACTAGGTAACAGGGAAGAGCATCTTAAAAGCCCAAGGTGAGAATGCATTTGTTAACTAGCTTCATTCAGCATTCCACATTGTATATAAATAGGAAAGTATTACATTTACATGATACATAAGTGCAGCATTGTCAGCTAAAGAAGAAAAAGGCATCACTGCAAATGAGATACAAATGCAATACCATCCTGAAGTTGAACACTGTTTGGGGGAGGCAGGTATGCATGGGTAAACCAAAATGGAAGAAACCCATATAATCAGCAATTAAGAGAAGTAGCTCATTGTCCTCCCTTCTTTACATTAGTTTTTCCTTTATTCTTCCCTCCCCTTCTCTATTTTCCTTTTAGTATTCTTTGCTTCTTTCATCCTTTAAACACAATATTAATATGTTAGCAATGCTGAATCTATCTGAGGAGTAGCAGTAGGTATCTTCCTACTGCCCGTCAATATTTATTCTCAACTATCTTTTTACAAAGGAGACAGAAAGGAAAGCATCATTACCTTTTCCACCTTTGCAGTGAATTATGATGATGTTGTGAGGATCCTTGGATAACCAGGCAATGACTTCTTTAGAGAAGGAAACCATCTCTCTGGTTTAACAAAAATTTTTAGTTAATTAAAATTCATTCCCAAATTCCAAGCCCAGTGAATTTAGTGCTTTTCTGAACATCAGTGTGGCATCAGACTTACTCAAGAGTGGGGACATTGTGATCATCTATCATTATTCTATGCACACGGTGATGAAAATACTTGGGGTCATAAGACCGTTCGCCTGAAAGAAATGAGATATGTATCAGAGCTGTATGCCTACTGACATGAAAGTTAGGAACGAAGTTTAAAATTTCTCTTAGGAATTCTTATCTCCTTTCCATTGTTCTAAAAAGGATTTTTAACATCACCAGCACAAAGGTCCTGAGAGGAACACAGGTAGACCAGTGGACCAAAGAGCCAAAGAGACATGAAGGACGTTAGGGACAGATTCTTGTCCTTAAAGACTTTTTCATTCCAAGTAATCTAAAATCAGCTCATGCTTTATATTCCTTACCTTTAACCTTCTAACACAGTGATTATTCGATCTTCTAGACTGCATATCCTATCATCCTGCATTCTGCTTATTCTATCTTCTAGACTGCTTATTCTATCATACTACATAGGTACCACTAAGCAGAGGTTAATGGTGCTGTCTAAATGCTCAGTCCCTGAAAATATCATTAAATGTTTATTCTGACAATAAAATGCAATAAAAATGTACATAAAAATCATGATTGGGAAATCAGGGGACAGTGAAAGGGAGACAAAAACATGAGAAGCGGTATCACGGTTTGAGAAGTAATGTAACCATTACCTAAAAAAATCTAACTGCAACCCTTCTATACATTAACCCTAAATAAAGTACAAAAAAACCCCACACCACCATAAAAAATCTAGACAGGTGTTAATGTCTAGACAGGAGAAAAACTGAAGACAGACACAGCAGAGAAACTGGGGGCACATTCTTCTCTTTCTTCTGTTTTCTTTTGTCGTTTCTCATCACGCGCCTTGTTCTCATCACCAACCCTTTCTGGTGGATCATGGAACATACTTGCTGAATTGTCTGTGATACAATCTGGCATGAAAGGCAGGAAGAGTTGATTGAGCATAAGAGCAGATCTTTCCTGAGCACTTCCTCTGTAAGTCTGCCTCTTCGGTCTCACTGGCCCATCTCTTTCTTAGGGAATGTTGTGCTGCCAAGCTCACACAGCACCAGCGCATTACAGAGATTTCTGATTTGACTTCTTACTATGTAATATTTACAATTAAATGAAAGATACCCAAGGTGACTTTCTTACATATCTACAGTAGCAAATATATTAAAGTGATATACATACTACAAAGGTTGTATACAAAATAATGCTCAGGATGTCTGGTGTTGAAGAAACGAGCCACTTCCTAAAAAAGATAAATACATTCATAAACTATATTGTTGAAGGTGGCTCCTTTGTACAACTACTTAAAGATACTAGTAAAACATGCTGTCTACTTTTGAAAACGCTTTTGTCACAGCTTTAATCTTCTGATTTTCTTCTTCTTCAAGTCTGCGAAATGCTTCTTTTGACCTAAGAGTATACACTAGCTCCCCCCTTGTTCTGAAGGACAAAGCAGCCAAGCATTCATGCCTTCTAATCCTTGTCTATTTCCAGATAGACCCTCATATTAAACAGGAAGGTGCTGGAGGCATTAAGGTAGGCATGTTAAATCTGTCCAAGTCTCAGTCTGAATGACCTGCCCTTAGCCTTTGTCTCTGGAGGCCTGGCCAGTGTTTATAGTTCTGGATTTTTCTCTTCAAGATGACAAGAAAAGGCATTGTGTTTGGAAAGCAGTCTGCCTTTTGCAGTTTTATAAATCCTGTTCTTCCTGGATCCCTAGATATCTATGAAGTGACTGCAAGAGAGCATGGCTAAGATCAAGAACACATTGTATTTTCCAGCAAAAGTAGCTTTTACTTGACTCAGGGGCAAAGGGACATGGCCTGACTGCATACAGAAGTGGCCAGACTTGTTGATGCTTCCTCACTGTGTTTGTTTCTCCAGTAACTGTGGCTGTGTCCCACGCATCTGCACTCTGACCCTTTTCTTTCTATATTCAGTGTTGTTCAAAATACAATGCTGAAACCTTCTTCCCTTTGAAGGACAAGCAGGAGCATATGACCTGCTTAGCCTCCTCAGGAATTAAGTTTGTTCAGTGTTATGTTTATGAGGTACAGATCAACACAAAGTACAATGTTTACCCTCATTGTTTTCAAACTCAAATATTTAAAGTCATATGAGCTATAAAATGTCCACTCAAAAACTTCCAGCTGCCAAATTTACATCTCTTCCTCCAGCTTTATTTTGTCATAGTTGCATGTTTTCCTTTCTACCAAATGGATTTGCAGAATATAATGCATTTCATGACACTTTGGAGCAGTATATAACACTATACTTTATGTGCGTGCATTTTCCAAAGATCCATAAATATTAATCCTATTTTTAAAAGAACAACCAGGGCACAAAACTAGAATTTCTTTTGCTGGTAGAAACTCAGTTACAAAAGAGCTACCATATGTTTCTACTATGAGAAACTCAAGAAACATGAAAACTGATCTATGGCAATCAAAAATCAAAAGAACACTTTCAGTGTTTGAAAAGTGATTATAAATGCCAGAACATTGTCAACAATTTGATAGTGGTCTTCATTGCATGCCCTCATACATAATTGCGTTAATAGACAAATGTAAGATGAGGGCAATGTGGAGTCTGCATCAGTAAAGGTTTATTTATAAAAGCATGCATTACATAATGATAGTTTTTCAGTTAAACACCAATTGTTTTTTTGTTGTTGTTGTTTTTTGCCAGTCCTGGGATTGAGCTCAGGACCTAAGCACTGTCCTAGGACTTTCTCAAGGCTAGAGCTCTACCACTTCAGCACCACTTCCGGCTTTTTTCTAGGTATGTGGTATCCTATTGATCTTTATTGATACATACGGAAGAATAAATATCATGCATATTACTAAATATCACATGAGATTTTGAGACACACACATGTATATGGGTATACACATACAAAAACACATACATACATGTGCATAAATCAGGTTAAATACAACTATTATGTCAAGCATTAGATAACATCATAGTGAAACTTTAAAATCCTTTCTTCTTTAATAATATATAACACAATGCTGTTGTGTGTAATCAATCTACTGTGCAACAGCTCAGCGAAAAGTTACCTCTTATGTCATTATAATCTCTTGCTCATTGATCAACCTTTGTCCAAACCTTCCTCCTTCTGACTCACCCAAGTTTCTGATATTCACCAGTCTAGGCTCATCTTCATTGAGATCAATGCTTTTTTATTTCACATATTCCATACTTGCCATTTGGCTTATTTTATTAACATATAACTTCTCCTTTTGTGTTATTGACAAAGACAGTTGTTTGCAGGAGTAAACAATGCACTATCATGTAGAGGTGCCACAACATTCACCTTGGAATGGAAACTTAAGAGGTGGATTTCATCTCTTGGCTATTCACTGCTGAGCAGTGAGCTTTTAACCAGGGGTACATATGTCTCTGCCACATAATGATCTCTTTAAGTCGCATCAACACCCACTCGAGGTATGATTGGATCCCAGGATCATTGAAGTGTGATTTGTTTGAGAATCTTCACACTGTTTTCTTGAATGTCTATGCTAATTGATATCCCCATCAATAGCTTGCCATGGGCCATCTTTCTCCACAGTTTACTAGCATGTGTTACCTCTTAACTATTCAATAATTGTCATGCTTGTGGAATGTTGCAGTGCTATCACATTGTGGTTTCCACCTGCATTTTTCTGATGATGAGTGAGGTTCTACATTTTCTCTTACACTATTTTTTTTACCAATCCTGGGGCTTGAATTCAGTGCCAGGTACTCTCCTTGGATTTTCTCAAGGCTAGGGCTCTACCACTTGTGCTACAGCACCACTTCTGGCTTTTTCTGTGAATGTGATCCCAAGGAATGGAACCCAGGGCTTCATGCATACTAGGAAAGCACTCTCCTACTAGGACTTGCTCGGTTGTCTCATAAGAGTTTGGATAACTGATGCCCAGCTTACACAACAGTACTCTTATGGGATTAAGCTGCTGAGAATTCCAGGAACTTACTTCAAGTACATTCATTGATGTTCACACACTGAGTGATCATCCATCAGAGCATTTCCTGTCATTGACCACTGAATGTAATACATTATATATGAACCCATACACAGATCTCCAATTATATTTCATTAAGGAAAAACAGTAGGAATTACTACAGGAATTCACTGTATGTGAATACATACGTACATATATCCCTAACCCAAAATTTTATGTACTTTCTTAGTAAGGAGCTTCAAGGGGCTTAAAATTAAGTTAGTCACTTACAGAGCCAAAAGTGGGATTTCCCTTATTTAATTATCAGGGAATCTTTGTGAAAGAACATATATATTTTTAGACATGGCTTTCTTCTCTCTGAAAGACTACATATGGGGACACAATTGCTCTCCTCCTGTGATGGAGCCTATTTTCTAATCCTTGAATCCAGACTGCTTTTGTAATTCATTTTTGTCTTAGCTAATGAATTCAAGGCCACTCACACTCACTTGAAGACTTAGTCTTAATGTAATTACATCCATTTGCTTGCTGTTCCTAAGGCCATCTCAATGGTCCCCAAGATCTAGCTGCCTGGGAGAAGAGACATAATAACAGAGAGGCAATCAGAAAAGCCAATTCAGATTAGCTAGTCCTCAGAGGAGCGGCAACTGATCAGAGATGCCCAGATCAGCCCAGTGAAGTAGCCAATCCTGTACCTAATCATTGGAACCACTCCATTAAGCCCCATCCAAATGTTCAAACCACTCTATCTTGAGATAAATAAATGGGTGCTCTTACTAATCAGTAGGACCTCCAGGGCTTCGCATAAACAAAAGCAAGTTGATACCAGAAAGAATAAAATGGTAGAACACTGCTTTGCCTGGGTCAACACTAAGCTCTTGAGTCTATAGAGTTCACTCTGTGCTGCACAAATACGCTTACCTGCATTGGATTCCTATAGAACGTATGTATCCCAGAGGATGGAAATGACATGGCGACAAGACGGTCTGGAAAGCAAAAGAATCCCTATTAGGAAAGTCAGTACAGATGGGAACAACAATAATAACAAAAATTATTTGTACATCTATCCAGGTTCTTTTCTCAGAGTACAAGAAGAGTTGATATGATAGTGACATAACCAAGATGATGCATTAAGATGAAGCAATAGAGGTCTAAGGAGGTGATTTTGTGGCAGAGCATTTGACTTGCATGCAAAAACACTCTGAGTTGGATTCCTCAGGACAACATAAACAGAAAACACCAGAAGTGGCAGTGTGGCTCTACTGGTAAAGTGCTAGCCTTGAGCAAAAGAAGCTCAAGGACAGTTATCAAGTTCTGAGTTCAAGCCCCAGGACTGACAATACAATACAAAAGTAAATAAATAAGCTATGCAATATCATAATATCCTTAGGCTCAACAGGAACTTAGTGTTTGAAGCCCTCTTCCCTTAGCAAACCTGACCTCATGGATAATGAACTTGTTCTCTGGGATTTTAGAAGATTAAGGTCTCTTTCTCTTGGATGCTTAGATAGCTAACAAAACTGAATAAATAATAAGTGAAATTTTAATGGAGCCACTTGAAATTGCACCGTATTTACTGTCTAACCACCAGGGAGTCTTGGTTTGAAATGAATGAGATTACCTGTGCCCAGATGTAATCTACCAATCTATTACCATAACACAGTAGCCTATGAAATCATTGAGAAAAATACTTTGAGAGTATGGAAAGGAAGGAAGGAAAGAAGAAAGAAGAGAAGGTAAGTGAGACAGAGAAAGGAAGAAAGAAGAGAAACAAAAAAGAAAAGAGAGAAAGCAAAAAAGCTAGGCATTTTTGGCTCAATCTTGGAAATCAGCTATTCAGGAGGCAAAGATCTGAGGAACATGGAAAGACTTCATCTCAATAAATGGCTTGGTACAATGGCATACAAGTAGAAGAACTGTAGCTCAGAAAAGCTGGGACAGAAAGCAAGAGCCTACCTTGAAAATAACAATTACATAAAAAGTGCTAGTGGTGTGGCAGAAGTAAGAGAGCCTCCCAAGCAAGCAAGAGACTGAGTTCTTTTCCCAGAACCACCAAAGAAGCCAATGTAGTAACAAATCAAAAACAAAAAGCATAAACCAATGTGCCTTAGATAAAAAACATTGTGGTTTGGGAAAATCAAAGGGAATATTCTTACTTCAAAGGAAAATGTGGATTAAACATAAGTCAATCACATGACAAGTTTCAAAAAACAGTACTATAATTAAGAGAAGTCAATCAACAGTTAAGTTTCACAAACCAGTGATGTAAGTTAAATCTAGGTCAAATCCATCCTTGGCATATCGTCTCTTATTGCAAGACACCTGGGAGGAACAAAAATGATGAAGCTGTAAAACAGAAGTCAAGCACAAAGAATTTGATATTGCTACCTAAAACTTTTACCAGGATGGGAAGCAAACATGTCCTGCCCACTTACCAGTCTTCTGATTAATTTTTCTAGATGTCTTTTCTGAGTTGCAAGGTGAAAGATCCTCATAAGTGTTATCAGCCTCAGAAGCCGAAAGAATACAATCATTCTAAAAATTGATAGATACATACTTTAGTTCAGAAAGAGAAGAGTTCATCAATACATACGTTTAAATCTGTGTACATATGTTACATTGCTCTGCACCACCCCCATGGCCTCCACGTTCCGCTCTAGTGCTCTAACAGTCAGCTATACCCCTCATCCCAGAGGACACTGGGTAACATATGGACATACTTGGTGGTCACAACCAAATGGATGCAGGTGCTAATCACATCTAGGACTGCTACTAAACACCCTACAATAAATATGAATCTAGGAGGAATGATAGGATGTTTTTGTCCTCTCTTCCCTACCCAAGTAATAATTATCTTCTCAAAATATCAGTAATGCTAAGATTGAGAAATTACTGTCTGGACAAACAGTAACGAGTTCATTCAGATTTATAGACTATTTTAGTTTTCATCTTCCCCCCAAATGGACTTTGATTGTTTGTACATTGGTGTTATTCCTTTTAGTAACAGAGGCGCCCTACAGCTAGTACATGCATATCAGGCAGGGAACAGGTTGCAATACTTCCCAACCATACTGGCTGGTGTTTCTCCTCCATTCAGAAACACAAAGATGTGGTCATGTCCAACAAGACTCATTTGACAGAACTGCTTCAACCATGGTTCACAGATCCCAGAGTTTCCAATTCAGTGGTCTAGGGTGGAGGCTAATGTGTTCTTTCTTTCATCTTTTCTTTCTCTCTTTCCTTCTTTCTTTCTTTCTTTCTTTCTTTCTTTCTTTCTTTCTTTCTTTCCTCCTTTCTTTCTTTCTTCTTTTCTGCCTTCCTTTCTTCCTTTCTGTCCTTCCTTCCTTCCTTCCTTCCTTCCTTCCTTACTTCTTTCCTTCCTCCTTTCTTTCTTCCTTTCTTTCTTTCTATCTTTCTTTCTGAAAAATGCACTTTACTGGGAAGCAGAGTGCTGCACAGCATAGACAACAGAGATTGCCAGATGTGAGACCTACAAGCCACATTTCCTAAGACAAAGGGGAATTTTTAGTAAAATCATCTGACCCATGGTTTCCACTGGGCAGGCACTAATGGCTTCCCAATGGAGAGCCAGGGAAACTCCCATCACTTTCCTGAGGCAGTTGTGGTTCCTAGAGATAGAGCCCCTCAGGTGTGCCTTCTTGTTTTGAATAAACAAGGTTTTCTTTAGATTTTTTGAAGTCTACATTTGTTACTTTAATTCTGTGTTCCCTCAAGGCCATCAGCCCAGCTTCCGTACAGATTGCCTTATTGTTGGCCCCAGAGAGATCATCTTTGCCCTGATCAAGTCATCTAGAGTCACGTTGTCTGCCAGGACAGTCATGCTTTTATGAATGTGGAAGGTGAGCTTATTTTTTTTCTCATCTGGCAGGGGGAACTCAAACTTTCTGTCAATGAAGCCTAGTCTGATCAGTGCTGGATCCAAAGTTTCTATCTGGTTTGGGGCCATGATCACTTTCACATGCCCCCTTGAATCAAAATGATTCAAGTGGCTTAACAGCACCAACATGGTTCTCTGAACTTCTCTCTCACCTCCAGAGTCCAAATCTTACATTCTGGTGCCAATGACATCAATTTAATCAATAAACACAATGGATGGTTCTTGTTCTTCTGCAACTCGAAACAATTCCCATACAAGTAGGGGCCCGTTGCCTAGGTGCTTTTGAATAAGTTGTGAGCCCACCACTCTCAAGAAAGTGGCCAATGTTTCATTTCCTACTGCTTTAGCCAACAGTTTTACCTGTGCCAGGTGGCCTATAGAGAATGAGGGGTGTTTTATACCAATCTCTTCATAATATTCAGGATGAGTGAGAGGCAATTCCTCAGATTCCTTAATATACTAGATTTGGTTGTCTAAGCCACCTATATCTGCATATGTCTCCTGGGGAGCCTCTCCAACTTCATCACTGTGACCAGGGGGACCGTGTCATCCATTAGCATCACTATCACCGCATGCACTTTGTGGTTGAGCAGGACTGAGCAGCCTGGTTCCAGCAGGTTCTTTTCCAGGATGGAAAGGATGATGACACAGTGCTCAGAGCCCACAGATATGGACACCATGGCACAAATGTCATCAATGATCCTCTTCCAAGGTGCCTACCGACATCAGGGTCCCCCCCCAGGTCATCCACCTTCCATCTTTCCTCCTATTGCTTTGCTTCAAATAGCTTCATTTGTTCCTGATTTCTAAGAAATTCTTCTTCCATGAGAAGATAATCTTTAATTATCTCTAACTTCAGTTATTTCAAGCGACACTGAGTGTAAGGTGTCACCAGTGGCAGTTTGCTGGCAGCATCTGGTCACTTCGTTTTCTTCTTCTATTTCTCCACTCTAGTTGGTACAGGTACTTCATATTTCCTTTTCTTGTCCTTATCATCCTTCATGCTACCTCTGGCCATGACCACGACTCTGACTCCGATCCATCTTGATTCAGCTGCTGTAGCTGCTACCTCAAGTGTTGTCCTGCTACCAAGGTCTCAAGTGGTGTTGAGGTTGCCCATTGAAGGACCATATGGATTGAGGTTATTTTCAAGATCAAAACCCTAGCGAAAGCAATATTTACTTGGGGATCACACTGGACCTCTCAGAAACTTTGGTAATAAAGAATCTATTTCTTTGATTTCTAATGAATATAGCTAAAAGCCTCCTAACATTAGCCCTCCAATGTACATTGCTATTTTTCTATCTCATTTAGGGAAAGGGAGATAGAGACAGAGGCAGACACAGACACAGATACAGACAGACAGCCACACCCATACACATATTACTTAGTAATCCCTTACTGCTTTAACTTTGCCTTAACATTCTTCATTTTACCAAATTGCCATTGCAAAAATCCATTATCTGGGTTGCCATATACGGGATTTCCTGGTTTCAATCAGCTATTTTTTAGAGAAGTATAACTAGAGTCACTGAAACTTCATACATGTTCAAATCAATACACTTGCAATATTAGGAAAAGCAGATTAGTAGATCATCAAGGGGGGATTTCAAAATGATGTTCCAGTTCCTATATCCAATGGAAGTACTTTAGTGAAGACACCTTTAACTGGCCTTAAATGCTGTCTTTTTTTAGATCTCAAGGGTATGAAAATGTATCATTTTCCCTTCATTTGTTCTTCCATTTTTGTGTTACAGTCCCTTGAAATCAGGTTCTTACACTTGCTAAGTAGGCCTCTACCACTCAATCCATGTCATCTTCCCTAATATTTTATTTTCAAAAAATGTATCAGGTTCAGAACTTAAACAGAAATTAGTTCAATATACACAATTTAAGACAAGAATAAGTACAAATTAAGGAACAAATGAAAGAAAAGTGTAACAGTTAAGTCATGGGTTTCCTACCTTTGGATATCTTTAAAAAATGTAGCATTAAAGAATATGTATGTGATGTCCATAAATAAAATAATGATAGTGATGGCAGCATCTGTAATATTGAGGAAATCTGAAAAATAATGCTTTTTCCTGTAAGAGAAAGTAAAAAAATGGTTATCTTCTTTAAGAGGATAGAGGAAAATCTTTAGAGCAAAAAGTACTTGACTCAACTTCATTAAAATTGTTATTGTAATAGATTCTATGAAATGGATGGACTGGATTTGGGAAAGAGAAAACATAATACTGGTGGAAGGTATTCATGTAGTAAATTTGTATTATTACATACTTGCATACCTGATGACAATCAAAGCTTAATGAATAAGCCATCTACCCCAGCCATTGGACAAGAGGCATGCACTGCCTTCTCCAACGGAGTTGGAAGAAGACAAGTGCAAGTGTACAGTTCTGTTGAGCAACAATTTCAGTACATCATACTATCTCCAGATCAATATGTGAGTATCATATGAGATGGGTAGGAACTGTGCTTCTGACCTCATAATCTGTCCTTGCACCCACAATGGAATCCCAAGGGGCTGCTGTGTCCTTAAAAGGACAAAGACAGACATCCATCTACCAGACTACTTTCCACCACTGACTCCTGCAGAGGTGAGCACTAGTCCTCCAGGAAAAGCATCTTCACACTCTGAGGCAGTCTGTCAGGATCAGACTAACCTGGCAGTGAATAACTCTGCTTAGCTCAAGAGAAGAAGGAGAACAAGTCCTCAGGAAAGAACATACACTGCCTTCTGAAATGACTTGGAGAAAGGGAGGCTAGGAAACCCAGTGCCTGACTCGCCCAGCAGCCCATCCCCAAGGCTCGCCTCACCCATTCTACTTTTCAGAAAACCAGCAAGCAGGAGAGGGAAGCAATCTATTTCTTTCTTGCTACATTTCACTAATGAGATAAGCAATCTCCACATCACCTGCAGATGCTTTCATTGAAACTTTTCCTTTCAATGATCTCAGGACTATTTAGAGTGCAGTATCTAGTATTTCACATACTATCAAACATTACCTGAAATTCCAGTCAGAATCAAAGTATTGATCTATAGACCTCAAGTATATACTTCTCCTTCTATTTTTTAACAGTCATGGGGCTTGAACTCTGGGACTGGGTACTGTCCCAGAGCTATTTAGCTCAAAGATACCATGCAACACTTGAGCCAGAGAAACACTTCTGGTTTTCTAGTAGTTAACTGGAGATAGGAATCTCACAGACTTTAGCACCTGGGCTGGCTTGGAACTGTGATTCACAGATCTCAGTTTCCTGAGTAGGTAGGATTACAGGCATGAGACACTGGGCCCAGATTCTTCTTTTTTTTCTCAAGTCCTGGTGCTTCAACTTAGGGCCTGAACACTGTCCTTGGACTTTCTCAAGGTTAGAGCTTTACTACTTGTGCCACAGCACCACATCTGGCTTTTTCTATATGTGGAACCGAGGAATTGAACTTGGGTCTTTCTGCATGCTTGGCAGGCATTCCACCATTAAGACAGACTCCTGGCACTCAAACTTCTCCTTCTTAACATACACATTGACATATTAATTACCTGGTCCCTTTTGGTAAATCCCTTTAAGCTTTATCTGTTCAAAGACTTTTCTCAACTACTCCATGAGAGTGTCTCAAGCAATATAAAACTAATTAAAGCTACTTAATGAAAATTTGGGTTTGGGCCTTGGCTTCAAGAATGCTTTTCAAGAGGCACACATTTGTTTGGATTGATCTTCTAATTAATTTAGTATCCTGAAAAAAATTTGGCTGGGAGTTTGTCCTAGTAGAATGTTTGCTATCATGCACCAAGACCCTGGTGCAATTCCTTGGCACCACATATATAGAAAAACACTGGGAGTGGTGCTGTGGCTCAATTGGTAGTTCGTTAGCCTTGAGAAATGTCCAAGGACAACGCTCCGGCCCTGAGTTCAAGCACCAGGACTGGCAAATAAATGTTATTTTATGTAAATCAAGGAGATAAATGAGAGTTTCAAGCACACAGTTAAGGGAAATAGTGAGCCTGAGCTACTTGGTGGAGGAGCCAGTCTCAGTAGGGTTTTCAGATTTAGGCTTCAGAGAGAATAAAACTTACCCTGTCACAAATACTTGTAGAACAACATCCAAAAGGAAAAATATAGCAATCATAAGGGAAATTGTTCTGTACTCTAATGGAATATGTAGTTTTCTGGTCGTAACTATAATATCTGTTACCATTAGACCAAGATCGACAAAAATCAGTAGTATTGCCAAAATCCTAAAATAAAGACAATGAGAGTTTGGCACCACATTTCAACAATTCCTAAAACTATATGTCAGATGCTAGAAAGACATTATTTAAGATTATAGTGGCCAGTGGTATGAAGAATTAGTGCATTCCTATCTAAAAACATTGTTCAGTTTTTTATGCAATAGAAGCACTGAAATAGTGAACAACATTCCCTCCTAAACAGTATACTGGAGGGTATGTAGAAACCACACAATAACTGCAAGCTAGAACAAAAATGGAAATGAAATGACTAGTCTGTCAGTATAAACTCTTTAAATATTGATAAATTCTGAAGATGAATCTATCAGTTTCTTTTAGCACATTAAAAGTCATCAATCTGAATCTTTGTCAGACTGTAATAGTTAAAGCTCAGTGAAGGCATAACTGACCTAAGCGTTTGAAGGACTACGTGCCTGTGTGCGGTGGTTCATAGCTATGATATTAGCTACTCATGAGACTGAGGAGGATACCAGGTCAAGGCCAGCCCCAGCAAAGAAATTCCACAAACCCACTTCAACAAGACAAGCTAGGTGTGATGATGTGAGCCTCTTGTCCCAGCCAGGTCAGTAAGGCAACTTCAGTCTTCCTACTGAAGTCCAGGTCAGTCAGAGCAAAAAGCCAAACCTTATCTCAGAAATAAGAAAGTAGGAAGGGCTAGAAGTCTAATTCAGTCAGTAAAATGCCTGTCCAGGAAGCATGAGGCCCTAAAATGACTAATGCCCACTTGGATCCTAAGATTTTTATTGAGGATTTTAACATGTATATGATTATTTATTTGGGGGTACTCCTTGCGCAGCTATGGACACATGAAAAAGAATTCAATTCCATACATATTTATGGAATTGAACTCTAAGTGCTTTGAAGCCTTTCTGTCACATATTTTAAACGAACTACCCATTGGTTGATTGTATCGTTTATGTCGTTATGACGATGAATTGAGAAGATTTCAAAGTCTTTAAAACTGAAACTCAAATGAAAATACTATTAATTTTTATGTACTCTAAGGCACAGTATAAAATTATTCTCATATGTAGAGTGGAAGCCTAAGGAACGTGTTTCCAGAATGGAGGAATCACATAAATAAGGGAGTTATTAGAATACAACCTATACTTCCAAAAGTTTAACACTTCGTTGTTATTCTTTCCTTTATTTTTGCTTTCCTTCTTTCCTCACTCCCTCCATACTTTTCCCTCTTTCCTTCTTTCCTACTTTCCTTCCTTCCTTGCTTCCCTCCTTCCTTCCTTGCACTCCCTCTCCCTCTCCCACAGCCTCTCCCTCTCAATCTCCCTCTCCCTCTCCCTCACACCCCTCCTCTCATTCTTCCAGTATTTCTGTCTTTCCTTCTTCCTTTTCCATTCCTGAGCCTTGTACTCTAGGTGCTGTCCCTGAGCTGCTTTTGCTCAAGACTAGCAAACTCACTTGAGCCAAAATGCCACTTCTGGCTTTTTCTGGGTCATTTATATGAGGTAAGAATCTCAAGAACTTTCCTGTCCAAGCTGGCTTCCAGTGGTAATCCTCAGCTTTCAGCAAGGATTAGAGATGTGAGCCACCAGCACCCAACTTATATTTACTTACTTTCATGAGTAGAAAAACACATAGCCATATGTCATTACATTGACTTGCTTAAATGCCATTTTTTCTGAGTTATAAGACCAGCTTAAGACAATCTTCCAAGATCAATTGGATTATAGTATGAAGGCACACACGGGTTATTTTTCAACATCTTAACAGTAGAAACTCTTGTTGCTCAGTTTGGACTTTCTTAGATTCTTTTCACTTCAAATATTGATGTTATATTTTATATACATACTTCATTGCTTGTATTTCTACAGTCTTACCCACCTGAATGATAGAGACAGTAGAATTTTATTTGCAATTTTCTTCATGTGGTTGCTGTAAAATGTGAATAAAAATAAAATCAGTCACATTTTGTCTCTCTTGATATGGCTTTGTTACCTTTTTAGGAAAACAGTAATCTGTTGGTCTTAGGAACCAAAACTTTGGTGCAAATCCAAACAAAAGTACATGCATTGTACAAGATTAACCAAAACCAAAGTCCTGTATAATATCAATTTAAAGGGATATTCTACACCAGTTTTATAATGAAATGCTTTTAATAAACAACTAAAATATTTACATTTATGTTTCATGAGTTTTTCACCTTCACATCCAGAATATATGAGGAAACAAACATACATATACCATACACCAAGTTTTGAATCTTTAGTGTAATATTTACCTTTCACATAAAATTCTAACCCTGACTTGATGGTAAAAGACTTTTCATCCACTAAATTAAGCACATACAATATGAGGGGCCTGTCCTCAGCTGTCAGTTCTCCATGAACAACTGGAAACCTAGTCAAGTCATTATATATTGGCCAACCCAATTCCCAGAGCAATGAAATGAGATACATCGGGATAAACACAGGCCCAAAAAGATTCTCGTGTCTTCATCATCATCTCTTGATATAGACATCTGACACGCAGTTGGGCAGAATTTTGTTTAAGGCTTGAAATACACCTTGGAGGTGAGCCATTATAGGAAAACATATTTCAAATTAAAACTTCCCTAAGGACTAGTCTTTTCTCATTCTGAGAGAGAGAGAGAGAGAGAGAGAGAGAGAGAGAGAGAGAGAGAGAGAGAGAGAGAGAGAGAGAGAGAGAGAGCGAGCAGGGGGGGAGGGAGGGAGGGAGGGAGAGAGAGAGAGGGGGAAGGGAGGGGGGAGGGAGGAGGAGAGAGGGGGGAGGGAGGGAGGGAGGGGGGGAGGGAGAGAGGGGGGAGAGAGGGAGGGGGGGAGGGAGAGAGAGAGAGAGAAAGAGGAAGAAGAAGGAGGAGGAGGAGGAAGAGGGGGAGGAGGTGGTGGTGGTGTAGGAGGAGGAGGATCAATGCTGGTGTTGTATCCTCTAGCTGGAGATAATGGAGCACCTGCAGAGTAGTTTCTTACTGGGGCTTCCATCAAAACACTGAATTGTCTTTGGCCACCACAATAGATTAGGAATAAGAAGAATTCTTGATATTTATTCTTAAGACAGCTAAGGTTTTAGAAAGGTAGCTGCAGATATTACATCCAATGCATCTTAGAAAAATATCAAAAATCCTGTATTGTCATCAATACTTCCAAGAAAGTTCTCTAATCTAAATCACTTTCCTTTCTTTGACTATACTTTCATGTGTGTCTGTACCTACATTCATGTTAATATCTATAAGTATACCTAGGTGAGTGGTGCATATATGTTCAGAACATACCCTTCATTGTTGTTAAGTTCATCACGTTTTGTTGTGGTATCAGACAAGATATCGCTACAGGATGAAAACAAAGCACATTGTCAGGTATCTTCTAGACTTGATTACATATCCCCCCATATTTCTCCAATAACCATCAACCAACCCTTCAAAAATGTTTTGTTCTACTTCTATGTATTTCAATATATTCTGTAGTTTATCTAGCTGTCTATTTCTACTGGAATTCCATCATGGGATGATAGCATGCAGTAATACAATCATTTCTTTTTTCCCATGTATTTTTTGTAATTAAGAGAAGGGTTACATTATATTCACCAGATTGAAGGTGCATCACTTCACATACATTGATACCCTTTCTCATGTCTTGGTCCCCATTTCCCTCCCCTCCCCCCAGAACATTATCTTGTTTTCCCCCCTTCCCTATCTGTTTTCAAATAAACAAATATATGTATATACAATATATTAGATAACAAGGTGAAATACTGTAACAATATGAGATAACCAAGGGACAGCAAAAGAGATGAGAGATAACAGTACATTAAGGACAACAATCACTCATTATATGGCTTTTGTTTCTATATCCTGGAGGTCCTTTCATTTAGTGTCATATGACATGGACTTATGTATCTAGGTTTTGTTCTATTGTATATCTCTGCTAGGGGAGCTCAAGGTTTCTACTGATTATGACAAATGAGGGACACCATAGAGCCTATGTTCCTTTGAGTCTGACTTACTTCACTTAATATGATTTTTTCTAAGTGTTTCCATTTCCTTCCAAATGGGGTGATGTTGTTCTTCCTGACAGCAGCATAGAATTCCATTGTGTATAAATACCACATCTTGTTGATCCACTCATCAACTGAGGGGCATCTGGGTTGGTTCCATTCTTTGCTATGGTGACTAGTGCTGCAATGAACATCGTTGTGCTAGTGGCTTTAGTATGTCCTTGTTTCTGGACGGTTGGGTAGATGCCAAGTAGTGGAATTGCTGGATCATAGGGGAGCTCTATGTCTAGATAAGTAGGACTGTGTTAAACTGCAGAGCTTCTGTATGGCAAAGGACATAGCTAGAAAATTAACTAGACAACCTACAGAATGGGAGAAGATCTTCACTAACCATACAACAGACAAAGGCCTCATATCTAAAATGTATCAACAGCTCAAAAAAAATGAATCACTTCAAAACTAATCTCCAAAGAAACAACCATCTAGTAAACAGACGAACCAAAGACTTAAGAGTCTTCTCTGAAGAAGAAATATGAATGGCCTATGGACACATGAAGAAATGCTCGACATCTCTGGCCATAAAAGAAATGCAAATCAAAACAACTCTAAGGTTCCACCTCACTCCACTTAGAATGGCCGTGATTGAGAAATCTAATAACAACAGATGCTGGAGAGGATGTGGACAGGAGGGATCATTACTCCACTGTTGGTGGGAGTTCAAATTCCTTCAACCACTATGGAAAGCAGTATGGCATTTCTTCAAAAGACTAAACAGAGCTCCCCCAATCATTTCTTATGTGTATCTATTAAGACTTCCTTTATACTCTACAAAGAAAACCATTTGTATAATTACATTGTAATAGAGAAGGAAAAGAACAATTCTGCCTTTGTGCTGTAAATGTTATTTCCTTTGGAGAAAGCTTGGGGAGTGCTGGGATGATACTTATTCTGTGACTGTTGAGTGGAATATTAGGCAGATATGTGCTTCCATTGGCTATATGTCATCGGTTGAATCGGTTGTGGATTCTATGGAGAGGATCGAACATGGTTGTCATCCATCTCCTCTTTTATGTGCAGCGGTGTCTGTTGTGTGAAATTGGGTGCATTGAGGCTTAGCTGCCTTTTGTTGCTAATCATTGCAGTATCTTAGCCACATGAAGTCACTTTCATCTTGTATTATTTTCAAGTTTTCTTTGTTACATAGAAATACATTTTCATTTTCTTCCTTTTCAGCTCCATTCTGGGAATACCTTTTTCCATCCTTTCACTTCAACCTGTACTTGTCTTTGCTAAGGAGGTGAACTTCTTTTGGGGATATTTTTGTGCTGGAACTACTAGGGCTTCATCTTAGGGATTGGTTGCTCTTCCTTAGGTTTCTCAATCAATTCTGGTACTCTACCACTTGAGCCATACTTTCAGCTTTTTGCAAGTTAAATGGAAATAACAATCTCATACATTTCCTGCCTATGCTGTCTTTGAACCATGGTCTTCATGAGATCTCAACAGTACTGACCATTACAGGCATGAGGCACCATTGCCCAGAATCTGTGTCATCCACCTTGACTGAGATAAAAAATACCAGGTGTATAGTATTCATGAGGTACATAGTATACATGATTCCATAATTTCAGCAAAGCAGTGCCTATATATATATATATGTATATGTATATGTATATGTATATGTATATGTATATGTATAAAAACACACACATGGAGAATTCTTAGGTGAGTCTCCTGTCTCCTGGAATTTATCATTTGTTTAGATATAAGACTCTTCTTGGGGTGGCTACATAAAGACAATCGCATTTGGAACAGCATGAAATAGTGGTAGGCAGGAAGCAGCGGTGACTTCAGAAAGTTCAGTGAAGCTAAGAATCCTACAAGTGCTCTTCCCTCTCAGGTAGTGTTGTCTCTATGTTAGGTGGGTGCCCCAGGCCTTCACAAGTTCCTTCATCATTCCTAATGGAGCTTCTCTCACAGCCCTATAAAGTCTTGATATGTCTTCACAGAGATGAAACACTGAACATTGGGTTTTTCGGATGTTTTGCTTTGTTTAGTTGGTTTTGTCCTTCTAGTCCTGGGTCTTGAACTCGGGGTGTGAGCACTGTCCTTGAGCTGTTGCAATCTATCCCTCTACCACAACCTACCACTATAGCAGCACTTCTGAGTTTTTCTATATGCATGTAGTACCTAGGAATCAAACCTAGGGTTTCCTGTGTGCTAGATAGGCAATCTAATAGTAGACCACCCACTCAGACCAGTTGTTTATTTTTTTCTTTTATTTCCTTTCTTTCTTAGTTTCACTCCCTTCCTTCAATCCTTCCTTCTTCCCTCCCTTTCCCCATCTCTCTGTCTCTGTCTCTCTGTCTGTCACTATCTGTCTCTCTCTGTCTGTCTTTTTTCTTTCTTTCTTTTTCCATCACCTGGCTTGATACTTGATTTTTGGGGAGAATGCGGTGGGCGTTGGTCCAGAGTCTTATACTCAGGGCTTGGCTGCTCTCCCAGAAGTCTTCAGCTCAAAGCTTGTGCTATGCTCCTGGAGCCATAGCTGCACTTCCAGTTTTCTGATGATTAATTAGAGTCTCCTGGAGTTTTGTGCTTTGGTGACTTTGAACTGCAGTCCTCAAATCTCAGCCTCCTGAATAGCTAGGATTGCAGGGGTCAGCCAACGGCACCCAGTGATACTTGATAATTTTTTCATGAAATATATTAACTGTGAAGTGAGATGACTCAAGACTTGAGCTGTGGCATTCACAATCAAATCAAATGTCAGTGACAACATTGATTTGTCTTTTCAATCAGCTGCAGTTTGGAGGTGTAAATGCCCTCAATCCACCCAGTTTGCTGATTCCTTCATCTCATCCATTCTTCAGCATGATCTTGAAGCTTCTGTCTCAGATAGGATTCAGAAACCATAGTCCTGAGGCAGGAGCTCGATCCTTGGGATTAGAATTGTGGCCCTCACTTCACTTGGTAGAAGCACCATAGCAGAAGCACTCTGGCAGGATAATGAATACTTCTAGGATTTTAGTTTCATTGTTTTCTGCTAAAGAGTCTTCCGAAAACAGTGGAGCCTCCTACATCCTATTACCTCCAAATAAAATAATTAAATCACTACTGCTTTGTAAAACTTAAGAGAACTTTAATCTCCCTGAGAGAGTCCACATGAAGTATCTAAGTGACAAATGTAGGAATGATGATTAACTCAAGAAGAAAATCACCCCCCCTTCCCTCCTCCCCCTTCTTCTCCTCTTCCTGCCACTTTCTCTTTTTCTTCTGTGTCTTCATCCTTTATGTCTTCCCTTTGTCCAATTGTCTTTCTCTTGCATTGTAATGGGGATTGGACCCAAGAACTTGCCCATGCTAGACACTTAAATGATTGCTACACATATCCTATCTCAAACCAAAGACAGAGGAATAGTCTGTCCCGCTTCAGTGAGGAAAATGCTCTGAAGTCTAGACACTGGCCGTCTCCCTTTCCAGCCCTTCCAGTCCCTGTGACCACCCCAGCCAAGATGGCCTCTAGAGTGCAAGTTGCTGAAGTGTGTCACATTTTCTATGACATGGAAGTTTAAAAATTCTCCACACCAGAATAAAGGAAGAAAAGGAAGAAGGTTGTCCTTTTTTGTCTCATTGCAGACAAAACTTACATCATTGTTGAAGAAGGCAAAGTAATTTTGGATGGAGATGTTGGTGTTACCATAACTGATCCTTTCAAGCATTTTGGGGGAGTGCTTCTTGAAACAGGTTGTCACTATGCTTTGTATGATGCAAGCTTTGAAACCACAAATTCTAGAAGAGTTGATATTTTTGTGGGAGCAAAAAAAGTCAAATGGTCTGTGTGAACTCCATGCCATTACAAAGAAGCTTCATGGCATAAAGCACGAATGTCAAGCAAATGGGCTGGAAGACCTCAATATGCTTGTATTGCTGAAAAGCTAGGTGGTTCATTAATTGTACCTTCTGAAGGGTGCCCTGTTTAGGCCATCATTCAGTGCCACAAATTAAAGCTTCCATGTTTAATGTTATCCTCTTGCTACCTAAGTAAAGCAAATTTACCTAGGACAGGGTTTTACTGGGGGGAAGCTGCCTTGTCATCTTCTAGAGTAAACTAAGATATATAAATATGTGGGGAAAATAGCCATAAATATATCTAGAGTCTAAAGTTAAAAACAAAATCTTGGTGCAGGAGTGCGGGAGTTGGATGGCAGGAGGTGAGGTTCCTGGTTTCAGAGAAGATGACAGAGGAACTGGATTTCATAGGGCAAGACTCAGTGAGGAGGTGGTCCTAACTCTTGCAGAGCTCATTGAAAGGCTGGAGCAGGCCTGGAGGATGCAAAATTTGCTCCTGAACTTCTGGAAAGCAAGTGTGAAATTGTAGAATGCGTCACAGAACAGCTGGATCACATGGAAGAAAATCTCAAAAGAGCCAAAAAGGAAGATCTGAAGGTTAGTATACATCAAATGGAGATGGAGAGAATCCTTTATGTCCTTAGCAGCTGCTTGCAGTATTGACTCACAATGATAGAGAAGTTTTTCCCTCACATTCTAGAGAAGGAGAAGACAGGATCCTGAAGGGGAACCTTGCAGCCTTTCTCCAGAGGAATTTCCCTTCACCAAAGGGCACATGGCTCACAAGGACATTCATCTTAAAAATGTCACCTTAAAGCACATGCCTCCCAACTTACAGAAGGTGGACCTCTAGAGGGCAGTTACCAAACTAGATCCAGACTCATATGTGTTTCTGAGAGTAAAAGAACAGCAATAAAATACTTTGGTAGAACCCGAATCAGATGAGCAGATGGATTGGATGAGGACTCCCAACACTTTATCCAGTATTGTTCCTCTGATTGCTTCTGGAGCAGTGCAGCTAATTTAAAAATAACCAAGTGTGAAGACACAGAACCCCAGAAAACATGAGAAAGCCTATGCCACTACATGCCTCAGAACACTAAGGAGCTATTGCTCCTGACAGCAGGCTTTTCTCCCATTGCTGTGGGCCAGTAAGAATGGCAGGAATGCTACACTTCCATCTCAGCCCGCATAAGTGGGTGGGGCCCTTGCTCTTTTTGTTCTGAATATGAGGCAAATAAACAAGTCTGTATACCTTCTTTTCAAAATAAAATTCTTTGAAAAATAAAGAATAATTCTTTAAAAAAATCTTAATTGTGAGAAGACTTTAAGAACAGTGTTGAAAGACATCTATGAACACTTGGATGCCAATACAGTGATCTCCGTGTTTGCTTCTTCACACACACACACACACACACACACACACACACACACACACACACACTGTACTTTCGATCTTACATTTTAATTGGTAATCCACTTGTAGGTACTCTTTTGGTTTCTACTTCAGTTTTGCTAAAGAATAAAAAGGAATGCAAAAGAAACCATGTCAGTTTGGGTCAAGTTAGTTATAATTATGTTTAACTAGCAAGCTGATCTTCTAAACTTTACACGTAGCAATCTACCATGTCATCTGTTCTAGAAAATGATTCTAATTGATCATATCAGGCCTGTGAAGACAAGATTTCAACCTGGTTATAGTTCTGCATGCCTGTAATCAATGCACACTGAACGCAGGAGAAGAAAGATCATTCCAGGAGAGCTCAGAGTACCTTGAGACCATGGATTAACAACAGCAGCAAAATGCCAAAAGATGTATTGTTGAACTTCTTATTTTTACTACAATAGGACTTTATAGGCTAGCAATGAGGACCTCAGAAAATAGTATTATAAAAGTATCTTTATTAAAAAGTGAAAGATTTATACAATCTGAAGAGAAACCAAACTACATGACTCTGATGACAAAATGCCATAGGAAGAAAAAGTATCATCATATTCATAAAAATCTCACCATAATGTGGAATTAGGCAGATAGGCTCACAAGATGACCTAGGACTGGTTAAAGAAGAGCTTATGTGTGATCCTCGACTTTGCTCCACAAAGTATTCTTTCTTTAGCATAAATTTTCAGTCAAAAAAACTGATTACATATGAACCAACCGATTTTCACTGCTCATGTCATATTGCTACTTCATATGACACCAAACATATTAGTAGCTAAAATCAGAAGATAAGTGAATTCGGTCACCATTTAATTAGAATAAAAATGATACGGCTTGAGATAAGTGCCTTCCCAAGCAGGCTTCTAAATGAGATCACATCCAACTTCCACTCACCACACAGCCATGTGAGAGGCATGTGTGACAGGCTGACCCTTCCTGATGCATGCTTCTTTCATTTTCCTAGCAGCACTGGTGTTCCAACACAGGATCTTTACTTTCTGCCATGCGCTGCATCATGCCTGCCACCAGTCCTTTCATGGTGTTGGTGTTTCTTTGTGTCCAATTGCTCAGCTCCAGCCATGTGTATGTGCATACTTATGAGTACATGTGTCTGTACATATATATATATATATATATATAATATGAACATAAACTTCCACCTCTACACTTGTCTTGGTTTATATCTTACCTTTCTGTCACATTGCCATCATCAGGTGCTGGACAAGGATCATGTGCAGTTGTGCTAAAGTAACAAAAACACCTATGGTCACATATCACATGAATACGGAAGAGTTAAATGCTGGGTCAAATTCTGATGCAGGTCCTACATTCATGCACTGTTTTCCCTATAACTGGTTCTCTTCTCACGTTGATTTGAAATAAATGCAACCTTACAGTTTCAGACCATGAAGAAATACACTTGATGACACAAAAATGACAGTTAGCATGACTGGCATTCTGGGAGTGAGTGTGTTTCTAGTTCAGTGTGTCATTAAGGAGGACAGGTGCAAGGTCATCTCCAAAAGAGAAAACAACCACATTACTCACCAAGCCACCAAAGAAATTTGGCCTCAAATCACTAAGGGGAAGGCGGGCTCGTCGACTATCCATGACCTTCCTCACATCTAATCAAAACCTCCAGTTTTTCCAAGTAACTACAGTTAGATGAGAAAAAGTAGCTACAGACTCATTTCTGATCTGAAAACTTCAGTGTCCTCCATTCACATGCTGGGGAAATCATCAGAGTGACTTGGAGCAAGGAACTTTTGTGTAGTCCCTCTATTGAACATTTATTCCCATGTCAATCCATCACTTTGAAACTTATCAACCACTTTTCCATGCAAATAAGTGTATTAGGGGAAGGGAAAAATTTAATCTGAGACAATTAGATAGAACAAAATCTTTATGTTCGTGACTTACAACTAAGTGAAAGCAGTGCTCTTAGCTTTTTGTGTTTTCTCCCCAATGGCCCTCTGTGTTCTCAGTCCAAATTTCCTCTTCCTTCCTAGTTAAGTTCCAGGTTCTCCACTCCTTGTGCCAACTTTTTATTGCCATCATTATAAATATCTACCTTGCTCTAATACTATGTGTGGCACGAGGTCTAGCCTTTTCAGTGTGTAACAGACTTGGATAAGAACAAGTCTTGCATGGTGGCAGAGGAAGACACAGTGCCACTGTAGACACTAATTTCACAATGTCAGGGCTCTGAACTATCAGGGATACATGCATGATCTTGATCTTATACATGCAGTTCTGTGCAGACTCAGTAGCCTCTATTTTTGTTTCTTTTACTTTTCTGCACATCGGATCTGCTCCTTTGGTCCAATCAATTACAGACTCACAAGTTGGAAACGTCATGTTTTCTAGAGGAATATGTTACTAATGTTAACAATGTACTTGAAGCATATTGTCATGACTGAGTCTTTCTCCAACGCTTCAATGGTATTAGAAAAGAAAGTGATCCACAAATCTCTCAGGGGCTGAGATCTGAGCACCATGGTTCAAAGCCAACCCAGCCATGAAAATCCATGACTCTTTTGTCCAATTTACCACCAGAAAACCCAAGGTGGCGCTGTGGCACAAGCGGTAGAGCACTAATAGCCTTGAGCTGAAGAACTTAGGGACAGCACCCAGTTCAAGCCAATGGATTACCAAAAAAAAAAAATAATAAAAAATAAAAAGTGAGAGAGAGGGAGAAAGAAAAGTATACCATAACCCAACAAATCTACCTATTCTAGTAGATAATGACTTCTTGTTCACGTTCAACTCACTTCAGAAGAACTCAAGACTTACATATCATCTAATTATCATCTAATATTCCCTGCTGCTGCTCCTGCTCTTCAGATAGGAATAAGAAAAAGCAATCTAGAAGTAAGGCTCCCCTTCAGTATGAATGTGGGCCTTTCAGGGTTTAAGCATTGAAAAGAAGGAAGGATCACCTCTTAGCTACTGGTGCTAGGCCTACTTTTTGGTTTCAGCAAAGGATTCCCAGGTCCCTTGCCACATTCGGAGTAGCTGACAGGCACCGTGATAATCTAAGAATTTGGGTGCTAGTCGTTGCCTTCATAGCACACCATGAGCGAGTGTCTTTGGACAGGTTCTATCATTTCTATTGAGTTTCAAAACACATCATGATTACATTCAGTATTGATAAGCAGTGCTTGTGTACCCTGAAGATATCATTGTGCAAAACGAGTTATCACTTACATGACAAAAAAAATCAACTCACCAACTACTGATGTCTTCATTGGAATGAACTATAACAGCTCTTAAGCCACTATCCTCACTGTGGACATATTAAAAACACACAATAATTAACTGGGAAAATGTGGGAATTAATCATGCATTTTTTTCCAGAACACTAAGTTAGGAAACTAAGGTCTTATGAATGCAACACAAAAATGCTGCCAACAGAGCTTCATCTCTACCATTTTTGTCCCTGCTACTCCTGCCACTACTGAGATCTCACCCCAGAGCCCTGTCCTTGCTACTCCTTTGCTCATGGTATGGTGACAATTTGGGCCTATAATGAGAAATGCTAATCTAAGGGTTTTGGGTGCTAGGATTTGTCTTCACAGCACACCGAGAACCACTGTCTTTTGATCTGCTCTATCATTTTCTACTTAGTTTGAAAACATGTCATGATTTTGTGTGATATGAACAGGCAGTCCTGTGTGCTCTGAAAAGTCATCATTTTCCAAAACGATTTATCAATTAGATGAAAAATGAATCAACTTACAGTAAACGAAAAAAAAACTCTAGAATACAGAAACAAGAGCTTTAACTTGTGTGATTGTTGTTCTTAATGTAGTATGTTATTTCTCTTTTCCTTTTCCCCCTTAATTGTTAATCTCATATTGTTATTGTATCTGAAAAGTTACCTGGAATATTACATATGTTTATTTGAAATAGGAGAGGGAGGGGATAAAGCAAGTTGATTGGAAAGGTCTAGGGGAAGGGAAATGGGATGAAAACATAAACAGGCCTATCAATGTGTGAGAAGAAATTCACCTACTATCTGGGGAAAATAAGTGTAAGCACTCTATACATAATCCCCAAAATAAAAAAAATTAACTCACGCAGTACTGATGTCTTCGTTTGAATGAACAACAACCGTGGTTAAGTTGCTGTCTTTGCTGTGGACAAATTGAAACATATAAAAACTAAGTAGGACAATGTGGGAAGGAATGTTGTATTTATAACAATATTAGGTTAGAAAACTATAGCTTGTGCATGCTACACAGATGCTCTGTCAAATGTACTATGCCTATATCTCCTCTGTCTCTGCCAAACTTCTCTCCAGTACTGAACTCTGAACTCAGAGCCCTGTCCTTGCAACTCCTGTAGTGATGGCATGGTGATCCCTCCTACCTAAGTCTTGCCTGTTCAATGACACTTCCCCTTAGGATTTCACCAGAATTGTAGATGGATGTGTAGACTTGGGTTCACAGGTGTGATTCTGTCTACAGTGGAGTGAACAGCAGAGGATAGCAATATGAAGCCTTCCAGAGTATTCCTTCTGGCAGAAGTCCATCTCCACTGAATGAGCAAAATGCATTGCATGTGTGAATGAGGAAGAAAAGACACAGTGATAAACAAGAAAGTAAAATATTCCTGGAGCCATAGTATCAGAATATTGCCACTCTGCCACACACGTGTGGACATGATAGATCTCTCTCTCTCTGTCTCCTACCTCTTTCATTGTAAACATAAATTTATTCACAAACCCTGTATTCACAGATGTGAGCAGTAAGGAGCTTGACATAACGCTGTGGAGCCATCTGTCTATCCAATCGAAATGGTGCCCATAAAGTACTCGCACTGTCACAAACCTTACAACAACAGTTTTGAAAAGTTGGCATTAATGCACAATGAAAATAATATGTATAATTTAAGATCTAGGCCTACAGAAAGTCTATAACCATCAAAGAACTGGACATAGCCACCAGAATATGGAAAGGACCGAACAAACATGTAGCCACTTCGATCTGACACTTGTATTTCTTCACCTGTGAAGAAATTGTTATGGCAGGAAATAAATGCATAGGATTCTGTGTCTTTGCCATCAGACCAAAGGAACACAACCAGTTGTAGTAGGATCTCATACACTGGCAATGTGGGGGGTTTTAGGCGTTTCCCTTCACTGCTCCCTACAATAGCAAAACACTTTTATGCAACTCATTTCGCATTTACTCATCAAAATGGAAAAGGGGCAATCTGACAGACAGAAGGTACACTGACAATATTTGGAAACTACCCAGAAATGATCAATCTGTTTCATAACATTTATATTTATGTATGTTTATCTACTTGTAGATATCTGACCTTTGCTTGAATTCTTCCGTCCCAAGATCTGGTGGGTCATTTTTATCCAAGCTAAAGAGAATTAAATTATAGATAATCAAATACCATGTGCAATCATAGTTTTACGTTTTCACTCAGTGTAGTAAGTTAATCTAAGACTAACAAATTTGTAGAAATCAAAACTTTTACATATTTAGCTAAATGAACAAAGGAATTTAATTTGGGGTAGGGAAGTTACATTTTATCATTTCAAAAGAAATATTTTATGCATGGTCAAAGAATTTTTCTCTCTTAGTAAACCTAATACACTGCTCCCTACAAGAGCAAAACACTTTTGTGCAACTCATTTCTCATTTATTCATCAAAATGAAAAAGGAATAATATGACAGACAGGAGATACACTGACAATACTTGGAAATTTCCCAGAAATGATCAATATGTTTCCTAACATATACTTATACACGTTGACCTATATGTCTATATCTGACCTTTGCTTGAATTCTTCTGTCCCAAATTCTGCTGGATCATTTTTATCCAAGCTAAAGAGCATTAAATTATATACAGTCAAATACCAAGTGCAATCATAGTTTTACTTTTTTACTTAAGGTAGTAAGTTAACCTAACACTAACAAATTTGTAGAAATGGAAACTTTTACATATTTATCACTTCAAAAGAAAGCTTTTATGCACGGTCAAAGAATTTTCCTCTCTTACTAAACCTAACACACTGATTATTGGTATCATGTAGTTTAATTGTACATGCAACTCACTTCAGAAGAACTCAATCCATTATACAATCTGATTTTCAGCTTTCTAAGTCTGCTCTTCTCTCTCCTTCCTGTCACTAACTTGGCTGATTTCTTAACTGCTTCTCACCAAAAGACAAGAAACTACAGCCTAAAAGCTGGACTCTCATCATACCTGAAAATGAGCCTGTCTACTAAGTACCAGATTTCTAGAGAAGGAAAGAGGCCCACCAACATTTTCACCTCAGAAACACTGAGACCACCTCATTGTTCCTGACTGGGACTCTCTCCTCCATTGTCTCAGTACAAGTTGCATGTAGGAAATAGGTAAATAAGGTAGAGAATAGGTAAATAAGGATACGGTTACTATGTTTTACTTCACAGTATACCATGACCAAGTATCTGCTGCCTGACACTATCATTTTCAATTTAGTTTCAATACAAGAGAAGGATACATGAGGACACTGATCAGCTGTCATATAGATTGGGTACTAACCTCACCCTAGAAGTGAATTTACACTCAGATGACAGAAAATTCAACTCACCAAATGTTAATGCTTGGGTCACAAACTGAAATGGCAGTTAATGCTGTGTCATCTCTAAAAAATAAAATAATAGAAAATCAGCCACAGAAAATCAGTTGGAACATTTAGAAGAAATCAAACTGTTTCTACAAGGCTGTGTACTAAAACCATAACTGTGTTCATCTGAGGAACATGCTCTGCCACTTGAGCTACATCGCCATCTCCAGCTCTTCTGTTCCCTCTAGCTATTTGCTCTGGTACTATGGTGTGAAGTAGGAGACCTGTACTTAAATGAAAAGCAGTATTTCCATTTTACAATAGAATGGATTTGAATCTCTTCAGGAACTTAAACATGGAACTTAGAAAAGTAAAGTTTTCACACAAGATAGAAGAATTGTTCCCCCTACCACAGTACCTAATGCCATCTTGTATGACTTTCAATGCAATGCAATTCAAGGGAGCTCAACCCGGAGGTCACAGCCAATATTCTGCTTCCTCTGTTCCTTCTATTCCCTTCTTATTTTCAACAATCGTGGATGTCTTTACTGACTTACTTGCAGAGAGTACCAATGGGTGGCAGGCCAGAAGCAGAGAACTCTCCACTGCTAACCAGGACAGAGAGAACTCCCTCTCCTCTGGAGTCTCAATCCTTCACCCAATTTGCAAAAAGAAAGAATGGCACAAAAAATTGCACTTCCCTGACCTTCCAAATGGTTCCCACAAACATGGTGCTTAGTTTCTGTACAGCTTTCTACACAAGTCTGTCGACATTTGGGTATCTGACCACTTAGGGCTGTCTTGTGTGCATCCATGTGCATCCTGCTAGTTACTATCAACATCAATAATTAAATTGCACACAGTCAAATACTGTGAGAATTCCAAAACCTATTTTTTCTCCCCAAATAGTTATAACTGCCTGAAAACTAACTCTACATATACTGTATATGCAAGGGGGTATTTCGTGTGCTTTCCTAAAAATATGGCCTCTCATGTCAATGAAATGTTCACCTGTGCTAAACAACCACTTATGCAAGATTGAAATATTCTTTTCCTAAACCACTGGTAGCACTGTTTTTATGGGTTTCCTTATCTTCCATTTCCCTTGCTATGGAATTAATCAAGCTGATCTACCACCTACATTTCTGCTTTCTCTCTTCCCTCCATGCTGGCACTATTGTTCTCTATCCATCCAGCCTCTCTGAGTGATAAAAAGGATTTGTATTTCATGAGTTATTCGCATTAATATCCAGAATATATGTTGGAATGATCGCACAGACATGCTTTTACTATTTAGTAGTATTTCACATTCACATAAAATTCTAACCCTCACTTGATGGTAAAAGCCTTCTCATCCCCTAAATAAATCACAAATGGTATGAGGGAGGTGTCTTCAGCTGTCACGTCTCCCATGAACATCTGATGTCCTAGTCATTATATTTTAACCAGTCTCCTTCCCACAGCAATTGAAGGAGACACATCAGGGATGAATACGGCATGAAAAGATTCTCTGGTCTTTTCATCACCATCTCCTGAAATAGACATCCAGCACATAACTGTGTCAATTTTTGTTTAGGCCTGAACGTGAACTTAGAAGTAAGGCATTTTTGGATAATATATATCAAATTAAAACCCAGTAATGACCAGCCTTTACTCATGCATTCTGGAGGAACGGAGGGAGGGAGAGAGGGAGGAAGAAAGAGAGGGAGAGGGAGATAACCATCCTCTAGCTAGAGAAAACAATTTCAATAGAAAGAAGTTTCTTAACCTGCAAAATCTTACAGCAAAACAATAAATTGTTTTTGGCCATTAAAATAGATTAGGAACAAGAAACATTCTTCATATTTCTTCTTAGAAATAGCTAACATTTTAGAAAGGAACTACTGATATTATGGCCAAAGTAAATTAGAAAAATATCAAAGACCTTCAATTGTCATCTACACGTACGGGTCCCTAATCTCAATTACTTTATTTTCTGTGACTGTCCTTTCATGGATGACTGTACTTACATACATGTAAATATGCATAAATACACATGGGTGACATTGTATGTTTATTTGGACCTTACCCTTCATTGTTGGTTCCTTTGTCAAGTTCAGTTGAGGTATCAGATAAAATATCGCTAAAGAATGAAACCAAAATATATAGTCAGAGGCTCCAATGATTTTCTACATTTGATTACATGTCCCTCCTTTCTTTCTTTCATAACCCATTAAATATTCAGATTTTTGTTCCATTTCTATGTATTTTAATTTCTTCTATTGTTTACTTCCATGTCTATTTCTAGTTGAATTCCACCATAGTATGATAGCACATGGTAATATTATCTTTTCTTACATGTCCTGTTAAGACTTCCTTTAGACTCTGCCAAGAAACCTCTTTGAAGAATTACTACGGAGGAGTATTAGAGAAAGGAAAAGGAAAAAAGAGAATAATGCTGCCTCTATGCTCTAAATATTATTTCCTTTGGGGAAAGCTTGGGGTTGCCTGGATGATACTTATTCTGGGACTGCTGGATGGAATATTCTGCAGATATGTGCTACCTTTGGCTCTGGGTCTTCAGTTAAATCTGGTTTCTTGCGGATTCTTTGGAAAGGAACTAACATGGTTGGGATCCATCAACTCATTTATGTTCAGCGATGTCTGTTGTGTCAAATTGGGTGCATTGAGGATTAGTTGCCTTTTTGTTGTTAATCATTACAGTGTCTTTAGCAAAATGAAATGACTTTCATGTTGTAATACTTTCAAGTTTTCTTTGCCAGATAGGAGTACATTTACATTTGCTTCCTTTTGGGTGCCATATTGGAATATCTCTTTCCATCCATTCACATCAAGCATGTGACTGTCTCTGCTAGGGAGGTGGACTTCCTTCTTTCTCTTTCTTATTATGTTTCTCTGCAGGTACTATTGGGTTTCCTCTTAAGGCCTGGGTGTTCTACTTTAGCTTTCTCTATTAAGATGAATACTCTACCACTTGAGCCATACTTCTGGCTTTCGGGAAGTAAACTGGATAAGAATCTCATAGGGTTTCCTGCCGATATTCCTATTTAGAATGCCACTGCTTTGTTCCAGAAAGGATTCTATCCTTTGGTTGACTGCATTTGTAACATCTTGTGAAGTGTAGTTGACATAATGACTAGAAGAAATTCTCCTCATGACCTGTTCCTCCCTTACCCTAGTTGTTATAAAGAAGGAAGAAAGATGTGCATTTGTCTCTCAGTAGCTGGGCTGTCATGCCTGTGTCTTAGTTGCTTCCCATACTTCTTATTTCACATTTTGACATCTGTTGGTGTACGCACAAATATATTTCTTTCCTTCATGCTGCCTTTAGAAATATGTGTGGATATATATATGTGTATATATATGTATATATATATATATATTCAGAGAGTCTTCCTAGATTTGAACTCACATTTCAGTACTAGATCCCACATAACATTCTACAGACACTTCTTCCAGGATAAGAAAGTCTCATCATAAGGCACAACTATACTCTACATTTTCAGTCAAATAGCTACCTACTTTATACATGAAGTGATCAATTTTCTCTACTGCTATAACGCTGATACTTCATACTTCAGTATACATATAAGTAATTAAAATCAGTAGATAAATGAAGCTAGGTCATCAGTTTGATTCGAATGAAAGTATGTTGTTAATGATTACTAATAGTGGAACTGTCCCTTACTTAACAACAGTTTCTTAGTATTACCATATATGCACATGAAGGCATGTATCACTTGGAAAGTTAGAGTGTAAATTCTGCACCCACACAGATTTTACTGATTATTAAATCTTTTAACCATATGCTTCCTGTTGCTCATTAAGTTAACTACTGCCAGTAGTAAAGAGTAAATTGATAGGCCAGATACACAAAGAAGAAGAGAATAAAACTTTCTCTACACTTTCTCCAAAAAACAAAGGAGGAAAGAAACAAGGATACAGTAAAGAAAAAGAAATGTGAGCAATATGTCCCTTATGATCAAGCAGAATTTGGGTGATACGGACTATTCTCTTTAATGAAAGATGCCAATGGTTTTAATGGTTTAAATATAATGAATTTAACCTTGACTCAATGATACACTGCCCACTAAACTCGCATTTCATGAGTGAGTATGGAATGGAGGAATTTATTTCTGGAAAACAATCAAATGTAAGCAATGACAGAAAATTCTTGTTACGCAGTTAAAAGAACAGCACAGTAAACAGTGTAAAAGTATCAAGACTGGCAGGAAATTTTGTGAACTATATCAAATAAACAACCATGGCAGCACAGATATCTCCTGATTTCTGCTTTTCTGAGGTGTTATTCCCAAAGAAGGAAATTAGTCATAAGTTCTTGTCTCTAGACTTTCTTTATGGAGAACTCAGGTTAAAATATATAAAACTAACAAAAATAGAAACCCCATCTTGTTTTCCCCCTCCTCTTCTCTATTTCAAATAAGTGTATTAAAAGGGGGGGAAGGGAGGTTAGCCTACTGGTAGAGTGCTGGCCAAGCATGCAGGAAGACTCAGTTTCGATTCCTCTGTACCATGTACATAGAAAAAAGCCAGAAATGGTGTTATGGTTTAAATGGAAGAGCTCTAGCCTTGAGAAAGTCCAAGCACATTGCCCAGGCCTTGAGTTCAAGCCCCAGGACCGACAAAAAAACAACAACCATGAATAGACATTGTAACAATATAGGTATATAGTGCAGGAAACTGCTCTTCTATAAAACCAACAGCATGAAATCTTCAAGGAGACATACACTTGAATGACATTAGATGCATTCTATCCATTGCTAGTAAGGAAAGATCAGTTAGACAAAAAATATCAATCAAAAAATATCAAAGTTTACTACAGTCCAAATTTGTTTAGAAGACACTTGAAAACATTTCATCTTTTAGCTGAAGAATATATATTCTATCAGAAGATCAGATGCTGAGCTACTAACCTAGTCTGAAGAAATCGAAAAACAAAATTGAAATCAAAAGTGTATCTTACTTTTTTCAATTCATGTGGCTTCAACACTAGGCCTGGGCTCTTTCCGTGAGCTCTTCAGCTCAAGACTACTACTACCCTGTCCCTAGAGTCACAGCACCACTTATGGTTTGGCTAGTGGTTAATTGGAGGTAAGAGACTCACAGAGTCTCACAGGCCAGGGCTGGATTTGAACTGTGATCCTCAGATCTCTGCCTGCTGAGTGGCCAGAATGACAGCAGCAGTGTATCTTATTTAAGGACATAGAGCTACAAAAATACTAAAGGTATTAGAGATTATATTAGATATGAAAGTTAACTGATAAGTAATTGATCAATCAGAGGACTGATAAACCAAGAAAGTAAGTTTAACTTACTTAAAGGAAATGGGAAAAAATTGATACTATTGCAAAACACACTAACTTTGATGTGGTAGTAAAGCTGATATTCCAGATGTGTAAGATGGAATAGTAGTCAGAGATAAGGCGTTGCCAGTGTGGGTAGAGGGATTGTGAAATGTCCCTTGCATTGTGCTGGTGTTTTATCAGTGTCTTACCTCCTGGGAACTACAGACAAATGAGAGTACCTTTTTGTTTCAGAAAAGGATTCCCTGCGACCTTGGCTCATTGTGAGTAGCTGACAGGCACCTAGGGATTCTAGGTGCTAGTTCTTGACATCACAGCACTCCATGAACCACTCTCTTTTGATCTGCTCTTCATATCCTGCTTAGTTTCAAAACACATCTGGATTACATATGATATTCATAGGTAGTCCTCTGTATCCTCAAAAGTGACCACTGTCCAATTCTGATTTATCACTTGATGACAAAAAAATCAATTTACACTAAATGAAAGGAACTTTAAAAATGGAACCAAGAGCTTTATTTTGTGTGATTGTTGTTTTCAAGGTACTATGTTATTTCTGTTTTCCCTTTTCCTCTTTATGGTTAATTTCCTATTGGGACTGTATCTGACTTTATTATCTGGTATATTGTATATATTCTTATTTGGTTATTTGAAATAGGAAAGGAAAGGAGGGAAGACAAGATGATTGGGAGGGGGTGGGGAAAAGAAATGGGGAAAAACATGAAAAAGAGGAATCAGTTTGTGACAAGTAATCTTCCTATTACCTGACGAATGTAAGTGTAACCCCTCTATACCTTGTCACGACCAAAAAAAAAAATCAGCTCGCACACTACTTATGTCTTCATTTGAAGGAACAATAACAGTTGTTAAGTTGCTGTCCTTGTTGTGGACATATCAAAACATATAAAAATTAAGTGGGAAAATGTGGGAGGAAATGATACAATGTTCTAACACTACTCGATTTGAAAACTGTGGCCTTGTTTTTCTACACAGGTGGTCTGTCAAATGTACTATGTGTCTAGGTCTTCTGTCTCTGTCAACCCTTCTTTTCCTGAGGTCAGAACTCAGAGCACTGTCCTTGCTACTCCCATGATCATGGCATGTTGATCCTTCATGCCTAGGCTTGCCTGATCAATGACCCTTCCCATTAGGCTTTCAACAGAATTTTAGATAGATGTGCAGACCTTTGGTTTAGAGACGGGGCAAATAAGACAGGATAGCAATAGAAAGCCATCCAGGGTATTCCTTTCTGCAGAAGTACATCTCCACTGAATCAACAAAAGGGTGCACTTCATGTGTGGATCAAGAAGCAGAGGCCCAATGATAAGCAAGAAAACAGATTAATCCTGGAAACCTGATTTGGAGCCCCACTACTGCACACGTGTGGACACACACTCTCTCTCTTAGTCTCCTAGCTCTTTCATTGCAAACATAAATTTATTCACAAACCCTGTATTCACAGGTGTGAGCAGTAAGGAGCTTGTCATAACGCCGTGGAGTCATCTGTCTATACAATATAAATGGTGTCCATAAAGTATTCACAGTGTCACAAACCTTAGAACCACAGTTTTGAAAAGTTGGCATGAAGTTCACAATGAAAAAGAATAGATATAGAGAAAGAGTATACCCATCAAAGAACTGGACATAGCCAATAAAATATGGAAAGGCCCGAACAAACTTGTAGTCACTTTGATCTGACACTTGTATTTCTTCACCTGTGAAGAAACTGTTATGGCACGAAATAAATGCAAAGGATTGTATGTCATTGCCACCAAACCAAAGGAACACAACCAGTTGTAGTAGGATCTTATACACTGGCAATGTGAGTGGGGGGTTTAGGAGTATTCCTTCACTGCTACCTAAAATAGCAAAACATTTTGTGCAACTCATTTCTCAATTACTCATCAAAATCAAAAGGAGTAATATGACAGACAGAAGGTACACTGACAATATTTGGAAACTACCCAGAAATGATCAGTCTGTTTCATAACATATATATTTATGTATGTTTTTCTATTTATAGATATCTGACCTTTGCTTGAATTCTTCTGTCCCAAATTCTGTTGGGTCATTCTTATCCAAGCTAAAGAGAATTCAATTATATACAGTCAAATACCATGTGCAATCATAGTTTTACTTTTTTACTCAAGGTAGTAAGTTAATCTAACACTGACAAATTTGAAGAAATTGAAACTTTTACATATTTAGCTAAAGGAACAAGGTATTTCCATTTTTTCCCTAGAAAGGAAATTCGTATGCAGGAACTTATATTTTTACCTCTACAAAAGAAAGCTTTTATGCATGGTCAAATAATTTTTCTCTCTTAGTAAACCTAACACACTGTTTATTGGTATGTGTTAGTTCATTTGTACGTGTAACTCACTTCAGAAGAAATCAATCCACTATACAATCTGATTTTCAGCTTTCTAAGTCTGCTCTTCTCCCTCCTTCTTTTCACATACTTGGCTGTATTCTTAACTGCTTCTCACCAAAGGACAAGGAACAACAGCCTAGAAGCTGGACTCTCATCATAACTGTCAGTGGGCCTGTCCAAGTATCAGATTTCTGGAGAATGAAAGAGGCCCACCAGCTCTTTCACCTCAGAAACACGGAAACCACCTCACTGTGCCTGACTGTGATTCTTACCTCCATTGGCTCAGTAAAAGTTGCATGTAGGCAATAAGTAAATAAGGTAGAGAATAAGTAAAGAAAGATACGGTTGCTATGTTTGAATTCACAGTAGACCATGACCAAGTATCTGCTGCCAGATGCTGTCATTTTCTATTTAGTTTCAATACAGGAGGAGGAATAATGAAGACAACGATCAGCTGTCATATAGACTGTGTACTAAACTCACACCACAAATGAATTTACATTCAGATGACAGATAACTCACCAAATGTTAATGCTCGAGTCACAAACTGCAATGGCGGTTAAGGTTGTGTCATCCCTAAAATGTAAGTAAAAAAAAAAAAGACACAGAAAATTGAGTTGGAAACTGTAGAGGAAATCAAACTTTTTCTGCGGGCTCGGTACTAAAACCATAACTGCGTTCATCCTAGGAACAGGTTCTGCCACTTGAGCTACAGCTCCATCTCCAGCTCCTCTGTTCCCTGTAGCTCTTTGCTCTGGTACTCCGGTGTGAACTAAGAGACCAGAACCAAATGAAAAGCAGTATTTTTATTTTACCACAGAAATACAGTTGAATCTGTTCAGGAAATTAAATATGGACCGGTTTCATGCAAGGTAGAAGAATTTTTCCCAGTACCCCTACCATAGTACCTCTTGACATCTTGTACGAATTTCAATACAATACTCTTCAAGGGAACTCAACCTGAGATCATAGCTAATATTCTGCTTCCTCTGTTCCTTCTATTCCCTCATTACCTTCAGTAATCCTAGATGTCTTTACTGACTTACTCTCAGATTGGACCAATGGGTGGCAGGCCAGAAACAGAGAACACTTCATTGTTCACCAGGACATTGAGAATTCCCTCTCCTTAAAGGAGCCTCAATTCTTTACCCAATTTGTGAAAACACGGAATGGCACAGAAAAATTTCACTTCCCTGACCTTCCAAAGGGTTCCCACAAACATGGTACTTAGTCTCTGTACAGCTTTCTACACAAATCTGTCTACATTTGAGTATCTGACAACAAATGGCTCTTGTCTGTCAATGTATGTGTATTCTGCTCCTCATTATCAACATGAACCATTAAATTATGCACAGTCAAATACTATGGAAGTTCCTAAAGAGACTTTTTCTTCCCAAATTGCTATAATACCCAGAAAATGAACACTACATATACTACATATGTAAGGGGGTATTTCCTAGAAATGAGGCCTCTCCCTCCAATGAAATGATTACCTGTGCTAAATAAAAACTTATGTAAGATTCACAAGGAGTTCTTTTCCTATGACTCTAAAGCACTGTTTACACTGTTTTCGTGGGTTTCCTGATGTTCCGTTTCCCTTGCTATGAAGGAAATTGAGCTGATCATTCATCTACATTTCTGCTTCCTCTCTCCCTTCCTTGCTTCCTCTGTCTGTCCAGCCTCTCTGATTCATAATAGGATTGGTACTTCATGAGTTATTCACCTTAAACTACAGAATATATGTGGAAACTAACACACAGACATGCTTTGGCTATTTAGTAATATTTGCCTTTCACATAAAATTCCAACCCTGACTTGATGGTAAAAGACTTCTCATTCACTAAATAAATCACAAATGCTATGAGGGAGCTTTCTTCAGCTGTCACGTCTCCCATGAACATCTGAAAACCTAGGTAAGTCATTCTATTTTAGCCAGCCTCCTTCTCACAGCAATGGAATGAGACACATCAAGGATGTACATGGGCGTGAAGAGATTTGCTGGTCTTTTCATCATCATCATCATCGCTTGAGATAGACATCCATCACATAATTGGGCAAATTTTTGATTGGGGCCAAAAACGCACCTTATCAGTAAAGCATTTTAGGAAAATACATAACAAATTAAAAAGCCCCTAATGATCAGCCTTTACTCATTCATTGAGAGAAAGAGAGAGAGAGAGAGAGAGAGAGAGAGAGACAGACAGACAGACAGACAGACAGACAGACAGACAGACAGAGACAGACAGACAGACAGACAGACAGACAGACAGACAGAGACAGAGACAGAGAGAGACAGTGTGGGAGAAAGAGAGAGAGAGAGAGCGAGACAAACAGACACACACACAGACAGACACACAGACAAACAGACAGAGAGACCACCTTTAACTTGTCTTATCCTCTGACTAGAAACAACGGAGTCACCAGAATGTGTAACCTGCTGAATCTTACAACAAAACACTAAATTTCTTTTGGCCACCACACTAAATTAGGAAAAAAAGAATTCTTTTTTTTCATATATTTTATTGTAATTAATAGAAGGTTACATTATATTCACCAGATAGAAGGTGTATTACTTCACATACATTGATACCCTTTCTCATGTCTTGGTTCCCATTTCCCTCCCCCTCCCCCTGCCTCTCATCTTGTTTTCCTCCCTTTCCTATCTGCCTTCAAATAACCAAATATGCATATGTACAATATATCAGTTAACAATGTGAAATACTGTAATATGAGATAACCAAGGGACAGCAAAAGAGATGAGAGATCACATAGTACATTAAGGACAACAATCACTCATTATATGGCTTTTGCTTCTATATCCTGGAGGTCCTTTCATTTAGCACATTCTATATGGCCTTATGTATCTAGGTTTTGTTATATTGTAAATCTCTGCTAGGAGAGCCCAAGATTTCTACTGATTATGACAAATGAGGGAAACCATTGAGCCTATGTTCCTTTGAATCTCACTTACTTCACTTAATATGATCTTTTCTAAGTCTTTCCATTTCCTAACAAATGGGGTGATGTCATTCTTTCTGACAGCAGCATAGAATTCCACTGTGTATAAATATATTTTGGTTATTTTTGCAAAAACCTTTTTAATCTATATCCTTTCAATTCCTACATAAAATGTGAAATATGTTTGCTTATTTCTATGTAGAAGTATAGAAATTGCAACGTAAGTGTAGATAAACCTGATGAAAATTAACTGCTTGTCACGATTATATCATTGAACATTTGAACATGGGTTATTTCTCCTTATATTTCAGTTTCCCTTTAAGATTCTAAGGAATCTTTAACAGATTTTAGCATGTGTATCATATTATATACTGTATATATTTTATTATTTATTCAACTACCATATTTCAGAATCTATATCTTGATTATTTCTTGTGAGTATAAAGAAGTAAATGTTACTTTTATTCTAATATTATATAATGAAACCCATGCAAATTCACTTAAATTTATTTGCTCTTCATAGACGTCTTAGATTGCTTTTAAAGACTGCTTATATCTTTTCTTTAAAAACATATGTATACTTTGCCTCTTTCCTTATACTGTTGATGAGAATCTCCTGTACAAGACTGAATAGCTTAAGATTAGAAAATTGAGTGTTGCTAGATAATTATAGGTTGCTTTGTAATATTTTCTACTCTTTCATATGTAGTTTATATATGCATATATAAATTTATTTAATTTAGAAATATTAATGTCTTAAGGATTTTGATGCATTTTGTCTTATTGTAAGAAAACACTGTGCTTTCAGAAGTTGTTATTAAAAGGGTGTTGACTGAAATGTAAAGTAATGGAACCCTGATCCTCAGAACTCAGCCTCCTGTGTAGTTAGGATTACAGTTGTGAGGCACTGTGCCTAAATATTTTCTTTGTATGTGGTACCAAAAAATCGAACCCAGGTCTTTGTGCATGGTAGGCAAGCACTCTACCAGCAGGCCATACTCCTAGCCAGGATCTAATATTCTTTTCAGGTAATAATGCCTGGCATATAATAAGTAAGGCCATAATACAGTATTTAAACCAAAGCATACATTAATTACTAATGCCATCGGGAAGGACTTCAATATTTTGAGCCTATATTATTAAAGAAGATGAAACAAACAGTTCTAACAGGTGCACTTTATTTTCACCCATTTTCCAAGCTCAGGTGTGTCTTTGAGTTCTGCTCCTGTTGATCATGCTGCTGGATCACCAGGAACTTTAGCCTACCTGCAAACAAAATAATCATATGTCCTGCCCTGAACATTGTCTTCTATAAATTAGAAGAAAAAGCATTTTATCTTCATTACTTTTTAATACTCAGGCTATGATTTTCGCAGGCTATCTCAGTGTCTTTCTCTTTTTTTTAATTTTTTTATTGTAATTAGTAAAAGGGCTACATGATATTTGCCAGATAGAAGGTGCATTAATTCACATACATTTATACTCTTTCACATGTCTTGGTACCCATTTCCCTCCCCCCCCCACACCCCCCACCCGTCTTGGATTTCCCCCCTTCCCTATCAAATTTCAAATATCCAAATACAAATAAATTCAATATATCAGATGACAAAGTGAGATACTATACCAATATGAGATAACCAAGGGACAGCAAAGGAGATGAGAGACAACATAGTACATTAAGGACAACAATCATTCATTATATGGCTTTTGTTTCACTATCCTGGAGGTCCTTTCAATTAGCTTCACATTACATGTTCTTATGTATCAATATTTTGCTCTATTGCAAATCTCTGCTAGTAGAGCCCAAGGTTTCTACTGATTATGACAAATGAGGGAAACCATTGAGCCTAAGTTCCTTTGAGTCTGGCTTACTTCACTTAATATGATTTTTTCTAAGTCTTTCCATTTCCTAACAAATGGGGCGATGTCATTCTTTCTGACAGCAGCATAGAATTCCATTGTGTACAAATACCACAACTTGTTGATCCACTCATCAACTGAGGGACATCTAGGTTGGTTCCATATCTTTGCTATGGTGAATAGTGCTGCAATGAACATTGTTGTGCTAGTGGGTTTAGTATGTCCTTGTTTCTGGGTGGTTGGGTAAATGCCAAGTAGTGGAATTGCTGGGTCATAGGGGAGTTCTATGTTTAGCCTTTTGAGGCACTGCCACACTGCTTTCCATAGTGGTTGAATGAGTTTGCACTCCCATCCCTCCTGGCCACATCCCCTCCAGCATCTGTTGTCATTCGTTTTCCTGATCCTGGCCATTCTAGCTGGAGTGAGGTGGAATCTTAGAGTTGTTTTGATTTGCATTTCTTTTATGACCAGAGATGTTGAGCATTTCTTCATGTGTCTATAGGCCATTTTTGTTTCTTCTTCAGAGAAGACTCTCTTTAAGTCTTTGGCCCATTTTTTAATGGGATGGTTGTTACTTTGGAGGTTAGTTTTGGAGTGATTCAATTTTTTGAGTTGTTGATATATTTTAGATATGAGGCCTTTGTCCGTTGTTTGGTTGGTGAAGATTTTCTTCCACTCTGTAGGCTTCCTGATTAGTTTACTAATCTGTAGGCTCACAGTTCAAACCCAGTTAGGGCAGAAAAGTCTATGCCACTCTTCTCTCCAATACAATATTCAAAAGAAGCCAGAAGTGGTGCTGTGGTTCAAATGGTAAAGTGTTAGCCTTGAGCAAAAGAAGCTCAGACACAGAGAGTAGGCCATGAGTTCAAGCCCCTGCACTAGCACAAAAACTAAAAAGTCTCATTTACTTGCTTGCAGAGACTAATTTCAAACTGCAATCCTCAGATCTCAGTTCAAGCCCCAGGCCTGGCAAAAAAAAGAAAAAGTAAAAGAAAAAGTCTTCTAAATGATAGAAAAAAGAATTCAAGTCAGCTGCAGATTTTCAGGTTTCTAGTACAGTAGGCAATGTGACTAAGTTCAATTTCAGTACCATAAGCTTCAGTAAAAATCTACCAGAAAAGGCATACAGTTCAAGCAGTGTATGTGGCTCAAGGTTTAAGAAATTAAGGTTTTGGGTTCCCAAGTGAAAGCTTCATTTCACCAACCATCTATTTCTCATCATCCAAGCTCCCACTTTGCTACTTGTCCAAATATGCCACCCAAATCATCCACAGACAGATGGCCCCCGCCACCTCAAGAAATGCCAGCACTATTACCTAGGGGTACCAGCACCTGGGCCTGAGTTCCTGTCACAATGCATCACGACCCAGCTTGTAGAGAACAAGGAGCCTCTGCTGGATCTTAGCCCCATCTGCTTCATGCTTCCTGGTTAGCCCATCTGCAGTTTCTACATCCACACACCACAGTATTTCTTCTCAACCAAAGATAGCAATCTAATGACGTGCAAAGACTCTTCAGTGATCTGGTAGAGGAAGATCTGTTTTGAAGAACAAAGTATCACTGGGTAGCTTTAATGATGAGAACATCTGTCTTTCTCCTCCCACCTCTCCAGACGAACAGAGCAAAGTTAAGACAATTACTGAGCTTATAGGACACCTAGTACCTTCCAAATGTGGTACAAGTATACAAGGAATTCGATTGGGGGGATTCAGGGAGGCTTTGAATCATTAAGGACAGGTCAGTGAGCCCTTCTCTGGGCAGAGCCCATGCTCCTTCAGCTGCATGTGCTATACAGTTTAGACCTCTATCTTACAGGAAGA